>NW_026783525.1:0-87618 GCF_949774975.1 Lagenorhynchus albirostris | reverse complement strand
GGACAATTCTGGGCCCTTGGGACCATCCAGAACCACCAAAGCCTCAACTTTGCACGGCCTGGGGAACGCTCTTCCTCACGTCCAGCAATCCCCACGTCGAAACCTTTCTCAGCGGAGGCAGGCACTCTCTCCCTTGTACTAGATAGCTCGGCAGAGCCTTCCGAGAAACATGCTGCGTCATTCAGCTTGAACGTGGGACGCCGAGGGGAGAGTACGCTTTCTCCCCGTTTGGAGGCGCCTTGCGCTTGGCTTCAAAGCTGCCTGAACAGCACTAGCGGCCCGGCGTCTCTGCACGGCAGGATTGTCGTCGTGGGCCGAGGCTGCGTGTTCTCGCAAAGCGAAAACCGTGCGGGCAATCCCTTTCTAGGAACTCCTCCCACGGCACCCCAGGTTCAGCTCCGGCCGAACGAAAGGTGACCTCAGGCCTCAAGGTAAGTTCCAGTGTTTCACGCCGGGGGAGTTGGGTGTGCGGTGGTTTCCATGAGGCCATACTCCACCACGGAGTGCCTCAACCCCGCGACGCTCCTGGGGGCACACAGGATAGGAGCTCGTTCGCCAATTTCGCAGGATGACTTCTCTCCGTGCCGGAACGGCGGCTCCTGGCTTCTGAGGGACCTTAGCCTAAACAGGGCCCTGGAGAAAGCGCTTCACATTCATAGCAAGGGCAACGTACCGCTCTCCGGCTTGCCCGGGTTGAGCGCCCCAGTCGTCAAAGAGCCTCGCGAAGGCAGTGCTGCGCAGGCTCCCTCTGCCAGTCGCACGGCCTCCTTGACTGAAAGACAACTGCAGTGCCAAAAGGCACCGTGCTGACGACTGGCTCCAGGAGGGGACTCGGGACAGCACTCTCACAGAAGCGAAAGCTAGGCTGTGGGCCCAGCCTGAGGACCAGCACGTTGTCCACACTTAACACAGCTAAGGCATGAGCCAGACGACAGCCTTGGTCACTGAGGCCTACCTAAGGTACTGCCATACTTACCCACTAGATCCCACGCAGAGGTCCCTGTGCCCAAAAGGGCCTCCATGGAAGGGCCCTGTTCCTCCCGTGGGTTTCCTTGAGGTAATCAGAAACCACTGAGGATAACTACGTGAGCTCCGCTTTGAAACTGGGCGACCCTGGGCAAACCTTATTCCCCTCCGTGGTAGACGAGACAGTGGCGGGTCCTAAGCTGCCTGAAGCACACTCCTCGCGCCCACCTTCTCTTTGCTGCCGGAAAGGCCTCACATAAGAGGCCTGAGTTTACTCGTGACGGAAGCCGTCTGAGTGTACTCGTGTGAGGCCTGCCGCTCTCAGTTCCTTGCTGGGAGCTTCAGCAAGAGCACTCCGGAGCTCGCCGACCAAAGAATTGTGAGCCCCCCCCCCACCCACCCCCCCACCCCCCCGCCCCCAGGCCTCAAGTAAAAGTCCAGATGTCCCCCGTCAGTAACACCTCGGAGTGCCATAGGAGCGAAGAAGCATGCGTTAACGGAATGCTTCAACAGTGCTAGGGATTTAGTTCACGAGACACTGTGCACTCACGCTCGTTGTAACAACTGTCAGAGGGCACTGTATGCCTTCCGACTCCTCTGTTGCGTTTGAGCCACAGGAAGTAAATGCATTCGTTTGATTAAGCTCCGTGAACGTGCAACGACGATGGCGAAGCGCTGCCCTGTTCGCTCGAAAGCTCTCGACTGTACGGCCTTCCAACGGCCTCAGGCTACGCAGTTGCAAACAGCCTTACATTCCATGCTGGTGTGCCCCCAGGTAGGAATTTGGGCTCTTCTGTGAGACACCAGTGTGCGTCCCAAATGAAACCGGCGGGCTCCCCCAGGACGTCTGCGTACGGCAGTCGGTTGCCAGCTGTTTACTTCCAGCCGGAGAAGGAAAAAGAGGACGGCTTTCCCAGGGACAATTCTGGGCCCTTGGGACCATCCAGAACCACCAAAGCCTCAACTTTGCACGGCCTGGGGAACGCTCTTCCTCACGTCCAGCAATCCCCACGTCGAAACCTTTCTCAGCGGAGGCAGGCACTCTCTCCCTTGTACTAGATAGCTCGGCAGAGCCTTCCGAGAAACATGCTGCGTCATTCAGCTTGAACGTGGGACGCCGAGGGGAGAGTACGCTTTCTCCCCGTTTGGAGGCGCCTTGCGCTTGGCTTCAAAGCTGCCTGAACAGCACTAGCGGCCCGGCGTCTCTGCACGGCAGGATTGTCGTCGTGGGCCGAGGCTGCGTGTTCTCGCAAAGCGAAAACCGTGCGGGCAATCCCTTTCTAGGAACTCCTCCCACGGCACCCCAGGTTCAGCTCCGGCCGAACGAAAGGTGACCTCAGGCCTCAAGGTAAGTTCCAGTGTTTCACGCCGGGGGAGTTGGGTGTGCGGTGGTTTCCATGAGGCCATACTCCACCACGGAGTGCCTCAACCCCGCGACGCTCCTGGGGGCACACAGGATAGGAGCTCGTTCGCCAATTTCGCAGGATGACTTCTCTCCGTGCCGGAACGGCGGCTCCTGGCTTCTGAGGGACCTTAGCCTAAACAGGGCCCTGGAGAAAGCGCTTCACATTCATAGCAAGGGCAACGTACCGCTCTCCGGCTTGCCCGGGTTGAGCGCCCCAGTCGTCAAAGAGCCTCGCGAAGGCAGTGCTGCGCAGGCTCCCTCTGCCAGTCGCACGGCCTCCTTGACTGAAAGACAACTGCAGTGCCAAAAGGCACCGTGCTGACGACTGGCTCCAGGAGGGGACTCGGGACAGCACTCTCACAGAAGCGAAAGCTAGGCTGTGGGCCCAGCCTGAGGACCAGCACGTTGTCCACACTTAACACAGCTAAGGCATGAGCCAGACGACAGCCTTGGTCACTGAGGCCTACCTAAGGTACTGCCATACTTACCCACTAGATCCCACGCAGAGGTCCCTGTGCCCAAAAGGGCCTCCATGGAAGGGCCCTGTTCCTCCCGTGGGTTTCCTTGAGGTAATCAGAAACCACTGAGGATAACTACGTGAGCTCCGCTTTGAAACTGGGCGACCCTGGGCAAACCTTATTCCCCTCCGTGGTAGACGAGACAGTGGCGGGTCCTAAGCTGCCTGAAGCACACTCCTCGCGCCCACCTTCTCTTTGCTGCCGGAAAGGCCTCACATAAGAGGCCTGAGTTTACTCGTGACGGAAGCCGTCTGAGTGTACTCGTGTGAGGCCTGCCGCTCTCAGTTCCTTGCTGGGAGCTTCAGCAAGAGCACTCCGGAGCTCGCCGACCAAAGAATTGTGAGCCCCCCCCCCACCCACCCCCCCACCCCCCCGCCCCCAGGCCTCAAGTAAAAGTCCAGATGTCCCCCGTCAGTAACACCTCGGAGTGCCATAGGAGCGAAGAAGCATGCGTTAACGGAATGCTTCAACAGTGCTAGGGATTTAGTTCACGAGACACTGTGCACTCACGCTCGTTGTAACAACTGTCAGAGGGCACTGTATGCCTTCCGACTCCTCTGTTGCGTTTGAGCCACAGGAAGTAAATGCATTCGTTTGATTAAGCTCCGTGAACGTGCAACGACGATGGCGAAGCGCTGCCCTGTTCGCTCGAAAGCTCTCGACTGTACGGCCTTCCAACGGCCTCAGGCTACGCAGTTGCAAACAGCCTTACATTCCATGCTGGTGTGCCCCCAGGTAGGAATTTGGGCTCTTCTGTGAGACACCAGTGTGCGTCCCAAATGAAACCGGCGGGCTCCCCCAGGACGTCTGCGTACGGCAGTCGGTTGCCAGCTGTTTACTTCCAGCCGGAGAAGGAAAAAGAGGACGGCTTTCCCAGGGACAATTCTGGGCCCTTGGGACCATCCAGAACCACCAAAGCCTCAACTTTGCACGGCCTGGGGAACGCTCTTCCTCACGTCCAGCAATCCCCACGTCGAAACCTTTCTCAGCGGAGGCAGGCACTCTCTCCCTTGTACTAGATAGCTCGGCAGAGCCTTTCCGAGAAACATGCTGCGTCATTCAGCTTGAACGTGGGACGCCGAGGGGAGAGTACGCTTTCTCCCCGTTTGGAGGCGCCTTGCGCTTGGCTTCAAAGCTGCCTGAACAGCACTAGCGGGCCCGGCGTCTCTGCACGGCAGGATTGTCGTCGTGGGCCGAGGCTGCGTGTTCTCGCAAAGCGAAAACCGTGCGGGCAATCCCTTTCTAGGAACTCCTCCCACGGCACCCCAGGTTCAGCTCCGGCCGAACGAAAGGTGACCTCAGGCCTCAAGGTAAGTTCCAGTGTTTTCACGCCGGGGGAGTTGGGTGTGCGGTGGTTCCATGAGGCCATACTCCACCACGGAGTGCCTCAACCCCGCGACGCTCCTGGGGGCACACAGGATAGGAGCTCGTTCGCCAATTTCGCAGGATGACTTCTCTCCGTGCCGGAACGGCGGCTCCTGGCTTCTGAGGGACCTTAGCCTAAACAGGCCCCTGGAGAAAGCGCTTCACATTCATAGCAAGGGGCAACGTACCGCTCTCCGCTTGCCCGGGTTGAGCGCCCCAGTCGTCAAAGAGCCTCGCGAAGGCAGTGCTGCGCAGGCTCCCTCTGCCAGTCGCACGGCCTCCTTGACTGAAAGACAACTGCAGTGCCAAAAGGCACCGTGCTGACGACTGGCTCCAGGAGGGGACTCGGGACAGCACTCTCACAGAAGCGAAAGCTAGGCTGTGGGCCCAGCCTGAGGACCAGCACGTTGTCCACACTTAACACAGCTAAGGCATGAGCCAGACGACAGCCTTGGTCACTGAGGCCTACCTAAGGTACTGCCATACTTACCCACTAGATCCCACGCAGAGGTCCCTGTGCCCAAAAGGGCCTCCATGGAAGGGCCCTGTTCCTCCCGTGGGTTTCCTTGAGGTAATCAGAAACCACTGAGGATAACTACGTGAGCTCCGCTTTGAAACTGGGCGACCCTGGGCAAACCTTATTCCCCTCCGTGGTAGACGAGACAGTGGCGGGTCCTAAGCTGCCTGAAGCACACTCCTCGCGCCCACCTTCTCTTTGCTGCCGGAAAGGCCTCACATAAGAGGCCTGAGTTTACTCGTGACGGAAGCCGTCTGAGTGTACTCGTGTGAGGCCTGCCGCTCTCAGTTCCTTGCTGGGAGCTTCAGCAAGAGCACTCCGGAGCTCGCCGACCAAAGAATTGTGAGCCCCCCCCCCCACCCACCCCCCCACCCCCCCGCCCCCAGGCCTCAAGTAAAAGTCCAGATGTCCCCCGTCAGTAACACCTCGGAGTGCCATAGGAGCGAAGAAGCATGCGTTAACGGAATGCTTCAACAGTGCTAGGGATTTAGTTCACGAGACACTGTGCACTCACGCTCGTTGTAACAACTGTCAGAGGGCACTGTATGCCTTCCGACTCCTCTGTTGCGTTTGAGCCACAGGAAGTAAATGCATTCGTTTGATTAAGCTCCGTGAACGTGCAACGACGATGGCGAAGCGCTGCCCTGTTCGCTCGAAAGCTCTCGACTGTACGGCCTTCCAACGGCCTCAGGCTACGCAGTTGCAAACAGCCTTACATTCCATGCTGGTGTGCCCCCAGGTAGGAATTTGGGCTCTTCTGTGAGACACCAGTGTGCGTCCCAAATGAAACCGGCGGGCTCCCCCAGGACGTCTGCGTACGGCAGTCGGTTGCCAGCTGTTTACTTCCAGCCGGAGAAGGAAAAAGAGGACGGCTTTCCCAGGGACAATTCTGGGCCCTTGGGACCATCCAGAACCACCAAAGCCTCAACTTTGCACGGCCTGGGGAACGCTCTTCCTCACGTCCAGCAATCCCCACGTCGAAACCTTTCTCAGCGGAGGCAGGCACTCTCTCCCTTGTACTAGATAGCTCGGCAGAGCCTTCCGAGAAACATGCTGCGTCATTCAGCTTGAACGTGGGACGCCGAGGGGAGAGTACGCTTTCTCCCCGTTTGGAGGCGCCTTGCGCTTGGCTTCAAAGCTGCCTGAACAGCACTAGCGGCCCGGCGTCTCTGCACGGCAGGATTGTCGTCGTGGGCCGAGGCTGCGTGTTCTCGCAAAGCGAAAACCGTGCGGGCAATCCCTTTCTAGGAACTCCTCCCACGGCACCCCAGGTTCAGCTCCGGCCGAACGAAAGGTGACCTCAGGCCTCAAGGTAAGTTCCAGTGTTTCACGCCGGGGGAGTTGGGTGTGCGGTGGTTTCCATGAGGCCATACTCCACCACGGAGTGCCTCAACCCCGCGACGCTCCTGGGGGCACACAGGATAGGAGCTCGTTCGCCAATTTCGCAGGATGACTTCTCTCCGTGCCGGAACGGCGGCTCCTGGCTTCTGAGGGACCTTAGCCTAAACAGGCCCCTGGAGAAAGCGCTTCACATTCATAGCAAGGGCAACGTACCGCTCTCCGGCTTGCCCGGGTTGAGCGCCCCAGTCGTCAAAGAGCCTCGCGAAGGCAGTGCTGCGCAGGCTCCCTCTGCCAGTCGCACGGCCTCCTTGACTGAAAGACAACTGCAGTGCCAAAAGGCACCGTGCTGACGACTGGCTCCAGGAGGGGACTCGGGACAGCACTCTCACAGAAGCGAAAGCTAGGCTGTGGGCCCAGCCTGAGGACCAGCACGTTGTCCACACTTAACACAGCTAAGGCATGAGCCAGACGACAGCCTTGGTCACTGAGGCCTACCTAAGGTACTGCCATACTTACCCACTAGATCCCACGCAGAGGTCCCTGTGCCCAAAAGGGCCTCCATGGAAGGGCCCTGTTCCTCCCGTGGGTTTCCTTGAGGTAATCAGAAACCACTGAGGATAACTACGTGAGCTCCGCTTTGAAACTGGGCGACCCTGGGCAAACCTTATTCCCCTCCGTGGTAGACGAGACAGTGGCGGGTCCTAAGCTGCCTGAAGCACACTCCTCGCGCCCACCTTCTCTTTGCTGCCGGAAAGGCCTCACATAAGAGGCCTGAGTTTACTCGTGACGGAAGCCGTCTGAGTGTACTCGTGTGAGGCCTGCCGCTCTCAGTTCCTTGCTGGGAGCTTCAGCAAGAGCACTCCGGAGCTCGCCGACCAAAGAATTGTGAGCCCCCCCCCCCACCCACCCCCCCACCCCCCCCGCCCCCAGGCCTCAAGTAAAAGTCCAGATGTCCCCCGTCAGTAACACCTCGGAGTGCCATAGGAGCGAAGAAGCATGCGTTAACGGAATGCTTCAACAGTGCTAGGGATTTAGTTCACGAGACACTGTGCACTCACGCTCGTTGTAACAACTGTCAGAGGGCACTGTATGCCTTCCGACTCCTCTGTTGCGTTTGAGCCACAGGAAGTAAATGCATTCGTTTGATTAAGCTCCGTGAACGTGCAACGACGATGGCGAAGCGCTGCCCTGTTCGCTCGAAAGCTCTCGACTGTACGGCCTTCCAACGGCCTCAGGCTACGCAGTTGCAAACAGCCTTACATTCCATGCTGGTGTGCCCCCAGGTAGGAATTTGGGCTCTTCTGTGAGACACCAGTGTGCGTCCCAAATGAAACCGGCGGGCTCCCCCAGGACGTCTGCGTACGGCAGTCGGTTGCCAGCTGTTTACTTCCAGCCGGAGAAGGAAAAAGAGGACGGCTTTCCCAGGGACAATTCTGGGCCCTTGGGACCATCCAGAACCACCAAAGCCTCAACTTTGCACGGCCTGGGGAACGCTCTTCCTCACGTCCAGCAATCCCCACGTCGAAACCTTTCTCAGCGGAGGCAGGCACTCTCTCCCTTGTACTAGATAGCTCGGCAGAGCCTTCCGAGAAACATGCTGCGTCATTCAGCTTGAACGTGGGACGCCGAGGGGAGAGTACGCTTTCTCCCCGTTTGGAGGCGCCTTGCGCTTGGCTTCAAAGCTGCCTGAACAGCACTAGCGGCCCGGCGTCTCTGCACGGCAGGATTGTCGTCGTGGGCCGAGGCTGCGTGTTCTCGCAAAGCGAAAACCGTGCGGGCAATCCCTTTCTAGGAACTCCTCCCACGGCACCCCAGGTTCAGCTCCGGCCGAACGAAAGGTGACCTCAGGCCTCAAGGTAAGTTCCAGTGTTTCACGCCGGGGGAGTTGGGTGTGCGGTGGTTTCCATGAGGCCATACTCCACCACGGAGTGCCTCAACCCCGCGACGCTCCTGGGGGCACACAGGATAGGAGCTCGTTCGCCAATTTCGCAGGATGACTTCTCTCCGTGCCGGAACGGCGGCTCCTGGCTTCTGAGGGACCTTAGCCTAAACAGGCCCCTGGAGAAAGCGCTTCACATTCATAGCAAGGGCAACGTACCGCTCTCCGGCTTGCCCGGGTTGAGCGCCCCAGTCGTCAAAGAGCCTCGCGAAGGCAGTGCTGCGCAGGCTCCCTCTGCCAGTCGCACGGCCTCCTTGACTGAAAGACAACTGCAGTGCCAAAAGGCACCGTGCTGACGACTGGCTCCAGGAGGGGACTCGGGACAGCACTCTCACAGAAGCGAAAGCTAGGCTGTGGGCCCAGCCTGAGGACCAGCACGTTGTCCACACTTAACACAGCTAAGGCATGAGCCAGACGACAGCCTTGGTCACTGAGGCCTACCTAAGGTACTGCCATACTTACCCACTAGATCCCACGCAGAGGTCCCTGTGCCCAAAAGGGCCTCCATGGAAGGGCCCTGTTCCTCCCGTGGGTTTCCTTGAGGTAATCAGAAACCACTGAGGATAACTACGTGAGCTCCGCTTTGAAACTGGGCGACCCTGGGCAAACCTTATTCCCCTCCGTGGTAGACGAGGCAGTGGCGGGTCCTAAGCTGCCTGAAGCACACTCCTCGCGCCCACCTTCTCTTTGCTGCCGGAAAGGCCTCACATAAGAGGCCTGAGTTTACTCGTGACGGAAGCCGTCTGAGTGTACTCGTGTGAGGCCTGCCGCTCTCAGTTCCTTGCTGGGAGCTTCAGCAAGAGCACTCCGGAGCTCGCCGACCAAAGAATTGTGAGCCCCCCCCCCCACCCACCCCCCCACCCCCCCGCCCCCAGGCCTCAAGTAAAAGTCCAGATGTCCCCCGTCAGTAACACCTCGGAGTGCCATAGGAGCGAAGAAGCATGCGTTAACGGAATGCTTCAACAGTGCTAGGGATTTAGTTCACGAGACACTGTGCACTCACGCTCGTTGTAACAACTGTCAGAGGGCACTGTATGCCTTCCGACTCCTCTGTTGCGTTTGAGCCACAGGAAGTAAATGCATTCGTTTGATTAAGCTCCGTGAACGTGCAACGACGATGGCGAAGCGCTGCCCTGTTCGCTCGAAAGCTCTCGACTGTACGGCCTTCCAACGGCCTCAGGCTACGCAGTTGCAAACAGCCTTACATTCCATGCTGGTGTGCCCCCAGGTAGGAATTTGGGCTCTTCTGTGAGACACCAGTGTGCGTCCCAAATGAAACCGGCGGGCTCCCCCAGGACGTCTGCGTACGGCAGTCGGTTGCCAGCTGTTTACTTCCAGCCGGAGAAGGAAAAAGAGGACGGCTTTCCCAGGGACAATTCTGGGCCCTTGGGACCATCCAGAACCACCAAAGCCTCAACTTTGCACGGCCTGGGGAACGCTCTTCCTCACGTCCAGCAATCCCCACGTCGAAACCTTTCTCAGCGGAGGCAGGCACTCTCTCCCTTGTACTAGATAGCTCGGCAGAGCCTTCCGAGAAACATGCTGCGTCATTCAGCTTGAACGTGGGACGCCGAGGGGAGAGTACGCTTTCTCCCCGTTTGGAGGCGCCTTGCGCTTGGCTTCAAAGCTGCCTGAACAGCACTAGCGGCCCGGCGTCTCTGCACGGCAGGATTGTCGTCGTGGGCCGAGGCTGCGTGTTCTCGCAAAGCGAAAACCGTGCGGGCAATCCCTTTCTAGGAACTCCTCCCACGGCACCCCAGGTTCAGCTCCGGCCGAACGAAAGGTGACCTCAGGCCTCAAGGTAAGTTCCAGTGTTTCACGCCGGGGGAGTTGGGTGTGCGGTGGTTTCCATGAGGCCATACTCCACCACGGAGTGCCTCAACCCCGCGACGCTCCTGGGGGCACACAGGATAGGAGCTCGTTCGCCAATTTCGCAGGATGACTTCTCTCCGTGCCGGAACGGCGGCTCCTGGCTTCTGAGGGACCTTAGCCTAAACAGGCCCCTGGAGAAAGCGCTTCACATTCATAGCAAGGGCAACGTACCGCTCTCCGGCTTGCCCGGGTTGAGCGCCCCAGTCGTCAAAGAGCCTCGCGAAGGCAGTGCTGCGCAGGCTCCCTCTGCCAGTCGCACGGCCTCCTTGACTGAAAGACAACTGCAGTGCCAAAAGGCACCGTGCTGACGACTGGCTCCAGGAGGGGACTCGGGACAGCACTCTCACAGAAGCGAAAGCTAGGCTGTGGGCCCAGCCTGAGGACCAGCACGTTGTCCACACTTAACACAGCTAAGGCATGAGCCAGACGACAGCCTTGGTCACTGAGGCCTACCTAAGGTACTGCCATACTTACCCACTAGATCCCACGCAGAGGTCCCTGTGCCCAAAAGGGCCTCCATGGAAGGGCCCTGTTCCTCCCGTGGGTTTCCTTGAGGTAATCAGAAACCACTGAGGATAACTACGTGAGCTCCGCTTTGAAACTGGGCGACCCTGGGCAAACCTTATTCCCCTCCGTGGTAGACGAGACAGTGGCGGGTCCTAAGCTGCCTGAAGCACACTCCTCGCGCCCACCTTCTCTTTGCTGCCGGAAAGGCCTCACATAAGAGGCCTGAGTTTACTCGTGACGGAAGCCGTCTGAGTGTACTCGTGTGAGGCCTGCCGCTCTCAGTTCCTTGCTGGGAGCTTCAGCAAGAGCACTCCGGAGCTCGCCGACCAAAGAATTGTGAGCCCCCCACCCACCCACCCCCCCACCCCCCCGCCCCCAGGCCTCAAGTAAAAGTCCAGATGTCCCCCGTCAGTAACACCTCGGAGTGCCATAGGAGCGAAGAAGCATGCGTTAACGGAATGCTTCAACAGTGCTAGGGATTTAGTTCACGAGACACTGTGCACTCACGCTCGTTGTAACAACTGTCAGAGGGCACTGTATGCCTTCCGACTCCTCTGTTGCGTTTGAGCCACAGGAAGTAAATGCATTCGTTTGATTAAGCTCCGTGAACGTGCAACGACGATGGCGAAGCGCTGCCCTGTTCGCTCGAAAGCTCTCGACTGTACGGCCTTCCAACGGCCTCAGGCTACGCAGTTGCAAACAGCCTTACATTCCATGCTGGTGTGCCCCCAGGTAGGAATTTGGGCTCTTCTGTGAGACACCAGTGTGCGTCCCAAATGAAACCGGCGGGCTCCCCCAGGACGTCTGCGTACGGCAGTCGGTTGCCAGCTGTTTACTTCCAGCCGGAGAAGGAAAAAGAGGACGGCTTTCCCAGGGACAATTCTGGGCCCTTGGGACCATCCAGAACCACCAAAGCCTCAACTTTGCACGGCCTGGGGAACGCTCTTCCTCACGTCCAGCAATCCCCACGTCGAAACCTTTCTCAGCGGAGGCAGGCACTCTCTCCCTTGTACTAGATAGCTCGGCAGAGCCTTCCGAGAAACATGCTGCGTCATTCAGCTTGAACGTGGGACGCCGAGGGGAGAGTACGCTTTCTCCCCGTTTGGAGGCGCCTTGCGCTTGGCTTCAAAGCTGCCTGAACAGCACTAGCGGCCCGGCGTCTCTGCACGGCAGGATTGTCGTCGTGGGCCGAGGCTGCGTGTTCTCGCAAAGCGAAAACCGTGCGGGCAATCCCTTTCTAGGAACTCCTCCCACGGCACCCCAGGTTCAGCTCCGGCCGAACGAAAGGTGACCTCAGGCCTCAAGGTAAGTTCCAGTGTTTCACGCCGGGGGAGTTGGGTGTGCAGTGGTTTCCATGAGGCCATACTCCACCACGGAGTGCCTCAACCCCGCGACGCTCCTGGGGGCACACAGGATAGGAGCTCGTTCGCCAATTTCGCAGGATGACTTCTCTCCGTGCCGGAACGGCGGCTCCTGGCTTCTGAGGGACCTTAGCCTAAACAGGGCCCTGGAGAAAGCGCTTCACATTCATAGCAAGGGCAACGTACCGCTCTCCGGCTTGCCCGGGTTGAGCGCCCCAGTCGTCAAAGAGCCTCGCGAAGGCAGTGCTGCGCAGGCTCCCTCTGCCAGTCGCACGGCCTCCTTGACTGAAAGACAACTGCAGTGCCAAAAGGCACCGTGCTGACGACTGGCTCCAGGAGGGGACTCGGGACAGCACTCTCACAGAAGCGAAAGCTAGGCTGTGGGCCCAGCCTGAGGACCAGCACGTTGTCCACACTTAACACAGCTAAGGCATGAGCCAGACGACAGCCTTGGTCACTGAGGCCTACCTAAGGTACTGCCATACTTACCCACTAGATCCCACGCAGAGGTCCCTGTGCCCAAAAGGGCCTCCATGGAAGGGCCCTGTTCCTCCCGTGGGTTTCCTTGAGGTAATCAGAAACCACTGAGGATAACTACGTGAGCTCCGCTTTGAAACTGGGCGACCCTGGGCAAACCTTATTCCCCTCCGTGGTAGACGAGACAGTGGCGGGTCCTAAGCTGCCTGAAGCACACTCCTCGCGCCCACCTTCTCTTTGCTGCCGGAAAGGCCTCACATAAGAGGCCTGAGTTTACTCGTGACGGAAGCCGTCTGAGTGTACTCGTGTGAGGCCTGCCGCTCTCAGTTCCTTGCTGGGAGCTTCAGCAAGAGCACTCCGGAGCTCGCCGACCAAAGAATTGTGAGCCCCCCCCCCCCACCCACCCCCCCACCCCCCCGCCCCCAGGCCTCAAGTAAAAGTCCAGATGTCCCCCGTCAGTAACACCTCGGAGTGCCATAGGAGCGAAGAAGCATGCGTTAACGGAATGCTTCAACAGTGCTAGGGATTTAGTTCACGAGACACTGTGCACTCACGCTCGTTGTAACAACTGTCAGAGGGCACTGTATGCCTTCCGACTCCTCTGTTGCGTTTGAGCCACAGGAAGTAAATGCATTCGTTTGATTAAGCTCCGTGAACGTGCAACGACGATGGCGAAGCGCTGCCCTGTTCGCTCGAAAGCTCTCGACTGTACGGCCTTCCAACGGCCTCAGGCTACGCAGTTGCAAACAGCCTTACATTCCATGCTGGTGTGCCCCCAGGTAGGAATTTGGGCTCTTCTGTGAGACACCAGTGTGCGTCCCAAATGAAACCGGCGGGCTCCCCCAGGACGTCTGCGTACGGCAGTCGGTTGCCAGCTGTTTACTTCCAGCCGGAGAAGGAAAAAGAGGACGGCTTTCCCAGGGACAATTCTGGGCCCTTGGGACCATCCAGAACCACCAAAGCCTCAACTTTGCACGGCCTGGGGAACGCTCTTCCTCACGTCCAGCAATCCCCACGTCGAAACCTTTCTCAGCGGAGGCAGGCACTCTCTCCCTTGTACTAGATAGCTCGGCAGAGCCTTCCGAGAAACATGCTGCGTCATTCAGCTTGAACGTGGGACGCCGAGGGGAGAGTACGCTTTCTCCCCGTTTGGAGGCGCCTTGCGCTTGGCTTCAAAGCTGCCTGAACAGCACTAGCGGCCCGGCGTCTCTGCACGGCAGGATTGTCGTCGTGGGCCGAGGCTGCGTGTTCTCGCAAAGCGAAAACCGTGCGGGCAATCCCTTTCTAGGAACTCCTCCCACGGCACCCCAGGTTCAGCTCCGGCCGAACGAAAGGTGACCTCAGGCCTCAAGGTAAGTTCCAGTGTTTCACGCCGGGGGAGTTGGGTGTGCGGTGGTTTCCATGAGGCCATACTCCACCACGGAGTGCCTCAACCCCGCGACGCTCCTGGGGGCACACAGGATAGGAGCTCGTTCGCCAATTTCGCAGGATGACTTCTCTCCGTGCCGGAACGGCGGCTCCTGGCTTCTGAGGAACCTTAGCCTAAACAGGCCCCTGGAGAAAGCGCTTCACATTCATAGCAAGGGCAACGTACCGCTCTCCGGCTTGCCCGGGTTGAGCGCCCCAGTCGTCAAAGAGCCTCGCGAAGGCAGTGCTGCGCAGGCTCCCTCTGCCAGTCGCACGGCCTCCTTGACTGAAAGACAACTGCAGTGCCAAAAGGCACCGTGCTGACGACTGGCTCCAGGAGGGGACTCGGGACAGCACTCTCACAGAAGCGAAAGCTAGGCTGTGGGCCCAGCCTGAGGACCAGCACGTTGTCCACACTTAACACAGCTAAGGCATGAGCCAGACGACAGCCTTGGTCACTGAGGCCTACCTAAGGTACTGCCATACTTACCCACTAGATCCCACGCAGAGGTCCCTGTGCCCAAAAGGGCCTCCATGGAAGGGCCCTGTTCCTCCCGTGGGTTTCCTTGAGGTAATCAGAAACCACTGAGGATAACTACGTGAGCTCCGCTTTGAAACTGGGCGACCCTGGGCAAACCTTATTCCCCTCCGTGGTAGACGAGACAGTGGCGGGTCCTAAGCTGCCTGAAGCACACTCCTCGCGCCCACCTTCTCTTTGCTGCCGGAAAGGCCTCACATAAGAGGCCTGAGTTTACTCGTGACGGAAGCCGTCTGAGTGTACTCGTGTGAGGCCTGCCGCTCTCAGTTCCTTGCTGGGAGCTTCAGCAAGAGCACTCCGGAGCTCGCCGACCAAAGAATTGTGAGCCCCCCCCCCACCCACCCCCCCACCCCCCCGCCCCCAGGCCTCAAGTAAAAGTCCAGATGTCCCCCGTCAGTAACACCTCGGAGTGCCATAGGAGCGAAGAAGCATGCGTTAACGGAATGCTTCAACAGTGCTAGGGATTTAGTTCACGAGACACTGTGCACTCACGCTCGTTGTAACAACTGTCAGAGGGCACTGTATGCCTTCCGACTCCTCTGTTGCGTTTGAGCCACAGGAAGTAAATGCATTCGTTTGATTAAGCTCCGTGAACGTGCAACGACGATGGCGAAGCGCTGCCCTGTTCGCTCGAAAGCTCTCGACTGTACGGCCTTCCAACGGCCTCAGGCTACGCAGTTGCAAACAGCCTTACATTCCATGCTGGTGTGCCCCCAGGTAGGAATTTGGGCTCTTCTGTGAGACACCAGTGTGCGTCCCAAATGAAACCGGCGGGCTCCCCCAGGACGTCTGCGTACGGCAGTCGGTTGCCAGCTGTTTACTTCCAGCCGGAGAAGGAAAAAGAGGACGGCTTTCCCAGGGACAATTCTGGGCCCTTGGGACCATCCAGAACCACCAAAGCCTCAACTTTGCACGGCCTGGGGAACGCTCTTCCTCACGTCCAGCAATCCCCACGTCGAAACCTTTCTCAGCGGAGGCAGGCACTCTCTCCCTTGTACTAGATAGCTCGGCAGAGCCTTCCGAGAAACATGCTGCGTCATTCAGCTTGAACGTGGGACGCCGAGGGGAGAGTACGCTTTCTCCCCGTTTGGAGGCGCCTTGCGCTTGGCTTCAAAGCTGCCTGAACAGCACTAGCGGCCCGGCGTCTCTGCACGGCAGGATTGTCGTCGTGGGCCGAGGCTGCGTGTTCTCGCAAAGCGAAAACCGTGCGGGCAATCCCTTTCTAGGAACTCCTCCCACGGCACCCCAGGTTCAGCTCCGGCCGAACGAAAGGTGACCTCAGGCCTCAAGGTAAGTTCCAGTGTTTCACGCCGGGGGAGTTGGGTGTGCGGTGGTTTCCATGAGGCCATACTCCACCACGGAGTGCCTCAACCCCGCGACGCTCCTGGGGGCACACAGGATAGGAGCTCGTTCGCCAATTTCGCAGGATGACTTCTCTCCGTGCCGGAACGGCGGCTCCTGGCTTCTGAGGAACCTTAGCCTAAACAGGCCCCTGGAGAAAGCGCTTCACATTCATAGCAAGGGCAACGTACCGCTCTCCGGCTTGCCCGGGTTGAGCGCCCCAGTCGTCAAAGAGCCTCGCGAAGGCAGTGCTGCGCAGGCTCCCTCTGCCAGTCGCACGGCCTCCTTGACTGAAAGACAACTGCAGTGCCAAAAGGCACCGTGCTGACGACTGGCTCCAGGAGGGGACTCGGGACAGCACTCTCACAGAAGCGAAAGCTAGGCTGTGGGCCCAGCCTGAGGACCAGCACGTTGTCCACACTTAACACAGCTAAGGCATGAGCCAGACGACAGCCTTGGTCACTGAGGCCTACCTAAGGTACTGCCATACTTACCCACTAGATCCCACGCAGAGGTCCCTGTGCCCAAAAGGGCCTCCATGGAAGGGCCCTGTTCCTCCCGTGGGTTTCCTTGAGGTAATCAGAAACCACTGAGGATAACTACGTGAGCTCCGCTTTGAAACTGGGCGACCCTGGGCAAACCTTATTCCCCTCCGTGGTAGACGAGACAGTGGCGGGTCCTAAGCTGCCTGAAGCACACTCCTCGCGCCCACCTTCTCTTTGCTGCCGGAAAGGCCTCACATAAGAGGCCTGAGTTTACTCGTGACGGAAGCCGTCTGAGTGTACTCGTGTGAGGCCTGCCGCTCTCAGTTCCTTGCTGGGAGCTTCAGCAAGAGCACTCCGGAGCTCGCCGACCAAAGAATTGTGAGCCCCCCCCCCACCCACCCCCCCACCCCCCCGCCCCCAGGCCTCAAGTAAAAGTCCAGATGTCCCCCGTCAGTAACACCTCGGAGTGCCATAGGAGCGAAGAAGCATGCGTTAACGGAATGCTTCAACAGTGCTAGGGATTTAGTTCACGAGACACTGTGCACTCACGCTCGTTGTAACAACTGTCAGAGGGCACTGTATGCCTTCCGACTCCTCTGTTGCGTTTGAGCCACAGGAAGTAAATGCATTCGTTTGATTAAGCTCCGTGAACGTGCAACGACGATGGCGAAGCGCTGCCCTGTTCGCTCGAAAGCTCTCGACTGTACGGCCTTCCAACGGCCTCAGGCTACGCAGTTGCAAACAGCCTTACATTCCATGCTGGTGTGCCCCCAGGTAGGAATTTGGGCTCTTCTGTGAGACACCAGTGTGCGTCCCAAATGAAACCGGCGGGCTCCCCCAGGACGTCTGCGTACGGCAGTCGGTTGCCAGCTGTTTACTTCCAGCCGGAGAAGGAAAAAGAGGACGGCTTTCCCAGGGACAATTCTGGGCCCTTGGGACCATCCAGAACCACCAAAGCCTCAACTTTGCACGGCCTGGGGAACGCTCTTCCTCACGTCCAGCAATCCCCACGTCGAAACCTTTCTCAGCGGAGGCAGGCACTCTCTCCCTTGTACTAGATAGCTCGGCAGAGCCTTCCGAGAAACATGCTGCGTCATTCAGCTTGAACGTGGGACGCCGAGGGGAGAGTACGCTTTCTCCCCGTTTGGAGGCGCCTTGCGCTTGGCTTCAAAGCTGCCTGAACAGCACTAGCGGCCCGGCGTCTCTGCACGGCAGGATTGTCGTCGTGGGCCGAGGCTGCGTGTTCTCGCAAAGCGAAAACCGTGCGGGCAATCCCTTTCTAGGAACTCCTCCCACGGCACCCCAGGTTCAGCTCCGGCCGAACGAAAGGTGACCTCAGGCCTCAAGGTAAGTTCCAGTGTTTCACGCCGGGGGAGTTGGGTGTGCGGTGGTTTCCATGAGGCCATACTCCACCACGGAGTGCCTCAACCCCGCGACGCTCCTGGGGGCACACAGGATAGGAGCTCGTTCGCCAATTTCGCAGGATGACTTCTCTCCGTGCCGGAACGGCGGCTCCTGGCTTCTGAGGGACCTTAGCCTAAACAGGCCCCTGGAGAAAGCGCTTCACATTCATAGCAAGGGCAACGTACCGCTCTCCGGCTTGCCCGGGTTGAGCGCCCCAGTCGTCAAAGAGCCTCGCGAAGGCAGTGCTGCGCAGGCTCCCTCTGCCAGTCGCACGGCCTCCTTGACTGAAAGACAACTGCAGTGCCAAAAGGCACCGTGCTGACGACTGGCTCCAGGAGGGGACTCGGGACAGCACTCTCACAGAAGCGAAAGCTAGGCTGTGGGCCCAGCCTGAGGACCAGCACGTTGTCCACACTTAACACAGCTAAGGCATGAGCCAGACGACAGCCTTGGTCACTGAGGCCTACCTAAGGTACTGCCATACTTACCCACTAGATCCCACGCAGAGGTCCCTGTGCCCAAAAGGGCCTCCATGGAAGGGCCCTGTTCCTCCCGTGGGTTTCCTTGAGGTAATCAGAAACCACTGAGGATAACTACGTGAGCTCCGCTTTGAAACTGGGCGACCCTGGGCAAACCTTATTCCCCTCCGTGGTAGACGAGACAGTGGCGGGTCCTAAGCTGCCTGAAGCACACTCCTCGCGCCCACCTTCTCTTTGCTGCCGGAAAGGCCTCACATAAGAGGCCTGAGTTTACTCGTGACGGAAGCCGTCTGAGTGTACTCGTGTGAGGCCTGCCGCTCTCAGTTCCTTGCTGGGAGCTTCAGCAAGAGCACTCCGGAGCTCGCCGACCAAAGAATTGTGAGCCCCCCCCCACCCACCCCCCCACCCCCCCCGCCCCCAGGCCTCAAGTAAAAGTCCAGATGTCCCCCGTCAGTAACACCTCGGAGTGCCATAGGAGCGAAGAAGCATGCGTTAACGGAATGCTTCAACAGTGCTAGGGATTTAGTTCACGAGACACTGTGCACTCACGCTCGTTGTAACAACTGTCAGAGGGCACTGTATGCCTTCCGACTCCTCTGTTGCGTTTGAGCCACAGGAAGTAAATGCATTCGTTTGATTAAGCTCCGTGAACGTGCAACGACGATGGCGAAGCGCTGCCCTGTTCGCTCGAAAGCTCTCGACTGTACGGCCTTCCAACGGCCTCAGGCTACGCAGTTGCAAACAGCCTTACATTCCATGCTGGTGTGCCCCCAGGTAGGAATTTGGGCTCTTCTGTGAGACACCAGTGTGCGTCCCAAATGAAACCGGCGGGCTCCCCCAGGACGTCTGCGTACGGCAGTCGGTTGCCAGCTGTTTACTTCCAGCCGGAGAAGGAAAAAGAGGACGGCTTTCCCAGGGACAATTCTGGGCCCTTGGGACCATCCAGAACCACCAAAGCCTCAACTTTGCACGGCCTGGGGAACGCTCTTCCTCACGTCCAGCAATCCCCACGTCGAAACCTTTCTCAGCGGAGGCAGGCACTCTCTCCCTTGTACTAGATAGCTCGGCAGAGCCTTCCGAGAAACATGCTGCGTCATTCAGCTTGAACGTGGGACGCCGAGGGGAGAGTACGCTTTCTCCCCGTTTGGAGGCGCCTTGCGCTTGGCTTCAAAGCTGCCTGAACAGCACTAGCGGCCCGGCGTCTCTGCACGGCAGGATTGTCGTCGTGGGCCGAGGCTGCGTGTTCTCGCAAAGCGAAAACCGTGCGGGCAATCCCTTTCTAGGAACTCCTCCCACGGCACCCCAGGTTCAGCTCCGGCCGAACGAAAGGTGACCTCAGGCCTCAAGGTAAGTTCCAGTGTTTCACGCCGGGGGAGTTGGGTGTGCGGTGGTTTCCATGAGGCCATACTCCACCACGGAGTGCCTCAACCCCGCGACGCTCCTGGGGGCACACAGGATAGGAGCTCGTTCGCCAATTTCGCAGGATGACTTCTCTCCGTGCCGGAACGGCGGCTCCTGGCTTCTGAGGGACCTTAGCCTAAACAGGCCCCTGGAGAAAGCGCTTCACATTCATAGCAAGGGCAACGTACCGCTCTCCGGCTTGCCCGGGTTGAGCGCCCCAGTCGTCAAAGAGCCTCGCGAAGGCAGTGCTGCGCAGGCTCCCTCTGCCAGTCGCACGGCCTCCTTGACTGAAAGACAACTGCAGTGCCAAAAGGCACCGTGCTGACGACTGGCTCCAGGAGGGGACTCGGGACAGCACTCTCACAGAAGCGAAAGCTAGGCTGTGGGCCCAGCCTGAGGACCAGCACGTTGTCCACACTTAACACAGCTAAGGCATGAGCCAGACGACAGCCTTGGTCACTGAGGCCTACCTAAGGTACTGCCATACTTACCCACTAGATCCCACGCAGAGGTCCCTGTGCCCAAAAGGGCCTCCATGGAAGGGCCCTGTTCCTCCCGTGGGTTTCCTTGAGGTAATCAGAAACCACTGAGGATAACTACGTGAGCTCCGCTTTGAAACTGGGCGACCCTGGGCAAACCTTATTCCCCTCCGTGGTAGACGAGACAGTGGCGGGTCCTAAGCTGCCTGAAGCACACTCCTCGCGCCCACCTTCTCTTTGCTGCCGGAAAGGCCTCACATAAGAGGCCTGAGTTTACTCGTGACGGAAGCCGTCTGAGTGTACTCGTGTGAGGCCTGCCGCTCTCAGTTCCTTGCTGGGAGCTTCAGCAAGAGCACTCCGGAGCTCGCCGACCAAAGAATTGTGAGCCCCCACCCACCCACCCCCCCACCCCCCCCGCCCCCAGGCCTCAAGTAAAAGTCCAGATGTCCCCCGTCAGTAACACCTCGGAGTGCCATAGGAGCGAAGAAGCATGCGTTAACGGAATGCTTCAACAGTGCTAGGGATTTAGTTCACGAGACACTGTGCACTCACGCTCGTTGTAACAACTGTCAGAGGGCACTGTATGCCTTCCGACTCCTCTGTTGCGTTTGAGCCACAGGAAGTAAATGCATTCGTTTGATTAAGCTCCGTGAACGTGCAATGACGATGGCGAAGCGCTGCCCTGTTCGCTCGAAAGCTCTCGACTGTACGGCCTTCCAACGGCCTCAGGCTACGCAGTTGCAAACAGCCTTACATTCCATGCTGGTGTGCCCCCAGGTAGGAATTTGGGCTCTTCTGTGAGACACCAGTGTGCGTCCCAAATGAAACCGGCGGGCTCCCCCAGGACGTCTGCGTACGGCAGTCGGTTGCCAGCTGTTTACTTCCAGCCGGAGAAGGAAAAAGAGGACGGCTTTCCCAGGGACAATTCTGGGCCCTTGGGACCATCCAGAACCACCAAAGCCTCAACTTTGCACGGCCTGGGGAACGCTCTTCCTCACGTCCAGCAATCCCCACGTCGAAACCTTTCTCAGCGGAGGCAGGCACTCTCTCCCTTGTACTAGATAGCTCGGCAGAGCCTTCCGAGAAACATGCTGCGTCATTCAGCTTGAACGTGGGACGCCGAGGGGAGAGTACGCTTTCTCCCCGTTTGGAGGCGCCTTGCGCTTGGCTTCAAAGCTGCCTGAACAGCACTAGCGGCCCGGCGTCTCTGCACGGCAGGATTGTCGTCGTGGGCCGAGGCTGCGTGTTCTCGCAAAGCGAAAACCGTGCGGGCAATCCCTTTCTAGGAACTCCTCCCACGGCACCCCAGGTTCAGCTCCGGCCGAACGAAAGGTGACCTCAGGCCTCAAGGTAAGTTCCAGTGTTTCACGCCGGGGGAGTTGGGTGTGCGGTGGTTTCCATGAGGCCATACTCCACCACGGAGTGCCTCAACCCCGCGACGCTCCTGGGGGCACACAGGATAGGAGCTCGTTCGCCAATTTCGCAGGATGACTTCTCTCCGTGCCGGAACGGCGGCTCCTGGCTTCTGAGGGACCTTAGCCTAAACAGGCCCCTGGAGAAAGCGCTTCACATTCATAGCAAGGGCAACGTACCGCTCTCCGGCTTGCCCGGGTTGAGCGCCCCAGTCGTCAAAGAGCCTCGCGAAGGCAGTGCTGCGCAGGCTCCCTCTGCCAGTCGCACGGCCTCCTTGACTGAAAGACAACTGCAGTGCCAAAAGGCACCGTGCTGACGACTGGCTCCAGGAGGGGACTCGGGACAGCACTCTCACAGAAGCGAAAGCTAGGCTGTGGGCCCAGCCTGAGGACCAGCACGTTGTCCACACTTAACACAGCTAAGGCATGAGCCAGACGACAGCCTTGGTCACTGAGGCCTACCTAAGGTACTGCCATACTTACCCACTAGATCCCACGCAGAGGTCCCTGTGCCCAAAAGGGCCTCCATGGAAGGGCCCTGTTCCTCCCGTGGGTTTCCTTGAGGTAATCAGAAACCACTGAGGATAACTACGTGAGCTCCGCTTTGAAACTGGGCGACCCTGGGCAAACCTTATTCCCCTCCGTGGTAGACGAGACAGTGGCGGGTCCTAAGCTGCCTGAAGCACACTCCTCGCGCCCACCTTCTCTTTGCTGCCGGAAAGGCCTCACATAAGAGGCCTGAGTTTACTCGTGACGGAAGCCGTCTGAGTGTACTCGTGTGAGGCCTGCCGCTCTCAGTTCCTTGCTGGGAGCTTCAGCAAGAGCACTCCGGAGCTCGCCGACCAAAGAATTGTGAGCCCCCACCCACCCACCCCCCCACCCCCCCCGCCCCCAGGCCTCAAGTAAAAGTCCAGATGTCCCCCGTCAGTAACACCTCGGAGTGCCATAGGAGCGAAGAAGCATGCGTTAACGGAATGCTTCAACAGTGCTAGGGATTTAGTTCACGAGACACTGTGCACTCACGCTCGTTGTAACAACTGTCAGAGGGCACTGTATGCCTTCCGACTCCTCTGTTGCGTTTGAGCCACAGGAAGTAAATGCATTCGTTTGATTAAGCTCCGTGAACGTGCAACGACGATGGCGAAGCGCTGCCCTGTTCGCTCGAAAGCTCTCGACTGTACGGCCTTCCAACGGCCTCAGGCTACGCAGTTGCAAACAGCCTTACATTCCATGCTGGTGTGCCCCCAGGTAGGAATTTGGGCTCTTCTGTGAGACACCAGTGTGCGTCCCAAATGAAACCGGCGGGCTCCCCCAGGACGTCTGCGTACGGCAGTCGGTTGCCAGCTGTTTACTTCCAGCCGGAGAAGGAAAAAGAGGACGGCTTTCCCAGGGACAATTCTGGGCCCTTGGGACCATCCAGAACCACCAAAGCCTCAACTTTGCACGGCCTGGGGAACGCTCTTCCTCACGTCCAGCAATCCCCACGTCGAAACCTTTCTCAGCGGAGGCAGGCACTCTCTCCCTTGTACTAGATAGCTCGGCAGAGCCTTCCGAGAAACATGCTGCGTCATTCAGCTTGAACGTGGGACGCCGAGGGGAGAGTACGCTTTCTCCCCGTTTGGAGGCGCCTTGCGCTTGGCTTCAAAGCTGCCTGAACAGCACTAGCGGCCCGGCGTCTCTGCACGGCAGGATTGTCGTCGTGGGCCGAGGCTGCGTGTTCTCGCAAAGCGAAAACCGTGCGGGCAATCCCTTTCTAGGAACTCCTCCCACGGCACCCCAGGTTCAGCTCCGGCCGAACGAAAGGTGACCTCAGGCCTCAAGGTAAGTTCCAGTGTTTCACGCCGGGGGAGTTGGGTGTGCGGTGGTTTCCATGAGGCCATACTCCACCACGGAGTGCCTCAACCCCGCGACGCTCCTGGGGGCACACAGGATAGGAGCTCGTTCGCCAATTTCGCAGGATGACTTCTCTCCGTGCCGGAACGGCGGCTCCTGGCTTCTGAGGAACCTTAGCCTAAACAGGCCCCTGGAGAAAGCGCTTCACATTCATAGCAAGGGCAACGTACCGCTCTCCGGCTTGCCCGGGTTGAGCGCCCCAGTCGTCAAAGAGCCTCGCGAAGGCAGTGCTGCGCAGGCTCCCTCTGCCAGTCGCACGGCCTCCTTGACTGAAAGACAACTGCAGTGCCAAAAGGCACCGTGCTGACGACT
Source organism: Lagenorhynchus albirostris (assembly GCF_949774975.1). Taxonomy (NCBI): domain Eukaryota; kingdom Metazoa; phylum Chordata; class Mammalia; order Artiodactyla; family Delphinidae; genus Lagenorhynchus; species Lagenorhynchus albirostris. The sequence continues at coordinate 64,199 of NW_026783525.1, read as the reverse complement.
GGCTCCAGGAGGGGACTCGGGACAGCACTCTCACAGAAGCGAAAGCTAGGCTGTGGGCCCAGCCTGAGGACCAGCACGTTGTCCACACTTAACACAGCTAAGGCATGAGCCAGACGACAGCCTTGGTCACTGAGGCCTACCTAAGGTACTGCCATACTTACCCACTAGATCCCACGCAGAGGTCCCTGTGCCCAAAAGGGCCTCCATGGAAGGGCCCTGTTCCTCCCGTGGGTTTCCTTGAGGTAATCAGAAACCACTGAGGATAACTACGTGAGCTCCGCTTTGAAACTGGGCGACCCTGGGCAAACCTTATTCCCCTCCGTGGTAGACGAGACAGTGGCGGGTCCTAAGCTGCCTGAAGCACACTCCTCGCGCCCACCTTCTCTTTGCTGCCGGAAAGGCCTCACATAAGAGGCCTGAGTTTACTCGTGACGGAAGCCGTCTGAGTGTACTCGTGTGAGGCCTGCCGCTCTCAGTTCCTTGCTGGGAGCTTCAGCAAGAGCACTCCGGAGCTCGCCGACCAAAGAATTGTGAGCCCCCCCCCCCACCCACCCCCCCACCCCCCCGCCCCCAGGCCTCAAGTAAAAGTCCAGATGTCCCCCGTCAGTAACACCTCGGAGTGCCATAGGAGCGAAGAAGCATGCGTTAACGGAATGCTTCAACAGTGCTAGGGATTTAGTTCACGAGACACTGTGCACTCACGCTCGTTGTAACAACTGTCAGAGGGCACTGTATGCCTTCCGACTCCTCTGTTGCGTTTGAGCCACAGGAAGTAAATGCATTCGTTTGATTAAGCTCCGTGAACGTGCAACGACGATGGCGAAGCGCTGCCCTGTTCGCTCGAAAGCTCTCGACTGTACGGCCTTCCAACGGCCTCAGGCTACGCAGTTGCAAACAGCCTTACATTCCATGCTGGTGTGCCCCCAGGTAGGAATTTGGGCTCTTCTGTGAGACACCAGTGTGCGTCCCAAATGAAACCGGCGGGCTCCCCCAGGACGTCTGCGTACGGCAGTCGGTTGCCAGCTGTTTACTTCCAGCCGGAGAAGGAAAAAGAGGACGGCTTTCCCAGGGACAATTCTGGGCCCTTGGGACCATCCAGAACCACCAAAGCCTCAACTTTGCACGGCCTGGGGAACGCTCTTCCTCACGTCCAGCAATCCCCACGTCGAAACCTTTCTCAGCGGAGGCAGGCACTCTCTCCCTTGTACTAGATAGCTCGGCAGAGCCTTCCGAGAAACATGCTGCGTCATTCAGCTTGAACGTGGGACGCCGAGGGGAGAGTACGCTTTCTCCCCGTTTGGAGGCGCCTTGCGCTTGGCTTCAAAGCTGCCTGAACAGCACTAGCGGCCCGGCGTCTCTGCACGGCAGGATTGTCGTCGTGGGCCGAGGCTGCGTGTTCTCGCAAAGCGAAAACCGTGCGGGCAATCCCTTTCTAGGAACTCCTCCCACGGCACCCCAGGTTCAGCTCCGGCCGAACGAAAGGTGACCTCAGGCCTCAAGGTAAGTTCCAGTGTTTCACGCCGGGGGAGTTGGGTGTGCGGTGGTTTCCATGAGGCCATACTCCACCACGGAGTGCCTCAACCCCGCGACGCTCCTGGGGGCACACAGGATAGGAGCTCGTTCGCCAATTTCGCAGGATGACTTCTCTCCGTGCCGGAACGGCGGCTCCTGGCTTCTGAGGGACCTTAGCCTAAACAGGCCCCTGGAGAAAGCGCTTCACATTCATAGCAAGGGCAACGTACCGCTCTCCGGCTTGCCCGGGTTGAGCGCCCCAGTCGTCAAAGAGCCTCGCGAAGGCAGTGCTGCGCAGGCTCCCTCTGCCAGTCGCACGGCCTCCTTGACTGAAAGACAACTGCAGTGCCAAAAGGCACCGTGCTGACGACTGGCTCCAGGAGGGGACTCGGGACAGCACTCTCACAGAAGCGAAAGCTAGGCTGTGGGCCCAGCCTGAGGACCAGCACGTTGTCCACACTTAACACAGCTAAGGCATGAGCCAGACGACAGCCTTGGTCACTGAGGCCTACCTAAGGTACTGCCATACTTACCCACTAGATCCCACGCAGAGGTCCCTGTGCCCAAAAGGGCCTCCATGGAAGGGCCCTGTTCCTCCCGTGGGTTTCCTTGAGGTAATCAGAAACCACTGAGGATAACTACGTGAGCTCCGCTTTGAAACTGGGCGACCCTGGGCAAACCTTATTCCCCTCCGTGGTAGACGAGACAGTGGCGGGTCCTAAGCTGCCTGAAGCACACTCCTCGCGCCCACCTTCTCTTTGCTGCCGGAAAGGCCTCACATAAGAGGCCTGAGTTTACTCGTGACGGAAGCCGTCTGAGTGTACTCGTGTGAGGCCTGCCGCTCTCAGTTCCTTGCTGGGAGCTTCAGCAAGAGCACTCCGGAGCTCGCCGACCAAAGAATTGTGAGCCCCCCCCCCCACCCACCCCCCCACCCCCCCGCCCCCAGGCCTCAAGTAAAAGTCCAGATGTCCCCCGTCAGTAACACCTCGGAGTGCCATAGGAGCGAAGAAGCATGCGTTAACGGAATGCTTCAACAGTGCTAGGGATTTAGTTCACGAGACACTGTGCACTCACGCTCGTTGTAACAACTGTCAGAGGGCACTGTATGCCTTCCGACTCCTCTGTTGCGTTTGAGCCACAGGAAGTAAATGCATTCGTTTGATTAAGCTCCGTGAACGTGCAACGACGATGGCGAAGCGCTGCCCTGTTCGCTCGAAAGCTCTCGACTGTACGGCCTTCCAACGGCCTCAGGCTACGCAGTTGCAAACAGCCTTACATTCCATGCTGGTGTGCCCCCAGGTAGGAATTTGGGCTCTTCTGTGAGACACCAGTGTGCGTCCCAAATGAAACCGGCGGGCTCCCCCAGGACGTCTGCGTACGGCAGTCGGTTGCCAGCTGTTTACTTCCAGCCGGAGAAGGAAAAAGAGGACGGCTTTCCCAGGGACAATTCTGGGCCCTTGGGACCATCCAGAACCACCAAAGCCTCAACTTTGCACGGCCTGGGGAACGCTCTTCCTCACGTCCAGCAATCCCCACGTCGAAACCTTTCTCAGCGGAGGCAGGCACTCTCTCCCTTGTACTAGATAGCTCGGCAGAGCCTTCCGAGAAACATGCTGCGTCATTCAGCTTGAACGTGGGACGCCGAGGGGAGAGTACGCTTTCTCCCCGTTTGGAGGCGCCTTGCGCTTGGCTTCAAAGCTGCCTGAACAGCACTAGCGGCCCGGCGTCTCTGCACGGCAGGATTGTCGTCGTGGGCCGAGGCTGCGTGTTCTCGCAAAGCGAAAACCGTGCGGGCAATCCCTTTCTAGGAACTCCTCCCACGGCACCCCAGGTTCAGCTCCGGCCGAACGAAAGGTGACCTCAGGCCTCAAGGTAAGTTCCAGTGTTTCACGCCGGGGGAGTTGGGTGTGCGGTGGTTTCCATGAGGCCATACTCCACCACGGAGTGCCTCAACCCCGCGACGCTCCTGGGGGCACACAGGATAGGAGCTCGTTCGCCAATTTCGCAGGATGACTTCTCTCCGTGCCGGAACGGCGGCTCCTGGCTTCTGAGGGACCTTAGCCTAAACAGGCCCCTGGAGAAAGCGCTTCACATTCATAGCAAGGGCAACGTACCGCTCTCCGGCTTGCCCGGGTTGAGCGCCCCAGTCGTCAAAGAGCCTCGCGAAGGCAGTGCTGCGCAGGCTCCCTCTGCCAGTCGCACGGCCTCCTTGACTGAAAGACAACTGCAGTGCCAAAAGGCACCGTGCTGACGACTGGCTCCAGGAGGGGACTCGGGACAGCACTCTCACAGAAGCGAAAGCTAGGCTGTGGGCCCAGCCTGAGGACCAGCACGTTGTCCACACTTAACACAGCTAAGGCATGAGCCAGACGACAGCCTTGGTCACTGAGGCCTACCTAAGGTACTGCCATACTTACCCACTAGATCCCACGCAGAGGTCCCTGTGCCCAAAAGGGCCTCCATGGAAGGGCCCTGTTCCTCCCGTGGGTTTCCTTGAGGTAATCAGAAACCACTGAGGATAACTACGTGAGCTCCGCTTTGAAACTGGGCGACCCTGGGCAAACCTTATTCCCCTCCGTGGTAGACGAGACAGTGGCGGGTCCTAAGCTGCCTGAAGCACACTCCTCGCGCCCACCTTCTCTTTGCTGCCGGAAAGGCCTCACATAAGAGGCCTGAGTTTACTCGTGACGGAAGCCGTCTGAGTGTACTCGTGTGAGGCCTGCCGCTCTCAGTTCCTTGCTGGGAGCTTCAGCAAGAGCACTCCGGAGCTCGCCGACCAAAGAATTGTGAGCCCCCCCCCACCCACCCCCCCACCCCCCCCGCCCCCAGGCCTCAAGTAAAAGTCCAGATGTCCCCCGTCAGTAACACCTCGGAGTGCCATAGGAGCGAAGAAGCATGCGTTAACGGAATGCTTCAACAGTGCTAGGGATTTAGTTCACGAGACACTGTGCACTCACGCTCGTTGTAACAACTGTCAGAGGGCACTGTATGCCTTCCGACTCCTCTGTTGCGTTTGAGCCACAGGAAGTAAATGCATTCGTTTGATTAAGCTCCGTGAACGTGCAACGACGATGGCGAAGCGCTGCCCTGTTCGCTCGAAAGCTCTCGACTGTACGGCCTTCCAACGGCCTCAGGCTACGCAGTTGCAAACAGCCTTACATTCCATGCTGGTGTGCCCCCAGGTAGGAATTTGGGCTCTTCTGTGAGACACCAGTGTGCGTCCCAAATGAAACCGGCGGGCTCCCCCAGGACGTCTGCGTACGGCAGTCGGTTGCCAGCTGTTTACTTCCAGCCGGAGAAGGAAAAAGGGACGGCTTTCCCAGGGACAATTCTGGGCCCTTGGGACCATCCAGAACCACCAAAGCCTCAACTTTGCACGGCCTGGGGAACGCTCTTCCTCACGTCCAGCAATCCCCACGTCGAAACCTTTCTCAGCGGAGGCAGGCACTCTCTCCCTTGTACTAGATAGCTCGGCAGAGCCTTCCGAGAAACATGCTGCGTCATTCAGCTTGAACGTGGGACGCCGAGGGGAGAGTACGCTTTCTCCCCGTTTGGAGGCGCCTTGCGCTTGGCTTCAAAGCTGCCTGAACAGCACTAGCGGCCCGGCGTCTCTGCACGGCAGGATTGTCGTCGTGGGCCGAGGCTGCGTGTTCTCGCAAAGCGAAAACCGTGCGGGCAATCCCTTTCTAGGAACTCCTCCCACGGCACCCCAGGTTCAGCTCCGGCCGAACGAAAGGTGACCTCAGGCCTCAAGGTAAGTTCCAGTGTTTCACGCCGGGGGAGTTGGGTGTGCGGTGGTTTCCATGAGGCCATACTCCACCACGGAGTGCCTCAACCCCGCGACGCTCCTGGGGGCACACAGGATAGGAGCTCGTTCGCCAATTTCGCAGGATGACTTCTCTCCGTGCCGGAACGGCGGCTCCTGGCTTCTGAGGGACCTTAGCCTAAACAGGCCCCTGGAGAAAGCGCTTCACATTCATAGCAAGGGCAACGTACCGCTCTCCGGCTTGCCCGGGTTGAGCGCCCCAGTCGTCAAAGAGCCTCGCGAAGGCAGTGCTGCGCAGGCTCCCTCTGCCAGTCGCACGGCCTCCTTGACTGAAAGACAACTGCAGTGCCAAAAGGCACCGTGCTGACGACTGGCTCCAGGAGGGGACTCGGGACAGCACTCTCACAGAAGCGAAAGCTAGGCTGTGGGCCCAGCCTGAGGACCAGCACGTTGTCCACACTTAACACAGCTAAGGCATGAGCCAGACGACAGCCTTGGTCACTGAGGCCTACCTAAGGTACTGCCATACTTACCCACTAGATCCCACGCAGAGGTCCCTGTGCCCAAAAGGGCCTCCATGGAAGGGCCCTGTTCCTCCCGTGGGTTTCCTTGAGGTAATCAGAAACCACTGAGGATAACTACGTGAGCTCCGCTTTGAAACTGGGCGACCCTGGGCAAACCTTATTCCCCTCCGTGGTAGACGAGACAGTGGCGGGTCCTAAGCTGCCTGAAGCACACTCCTCGCGCCCACCTTCTCTTTGCTGCCGGAAAGGCCTCACATAAGAGGCCTGAGTTTACTCGTGACGGAAGCCGTCTGAGTGTACTCGTGTGAGGCCTGCCGCTCTCAGTTCCTTGCTGGGAGCTTCAGCAAGAGCACTCCGGAGCTCGCCGACCAAAGAATTGTGAGCCCCCCCCCACCCACCCCCCCACACCCCCCCGCCCCCAGGCCTCAAGTAAAAGTCCAGATGTCCCCCGTCAGTAACACCTCGGAGTGCCATAGGAGCGAAGAAGCATGCGTTAACGGAATGCTTCAACAGTGCTAGGGATTTAGTTCACGAGACACTGTGCACTCACGCTCGTTGTAACAACTGTCAGAGGGCACTGTATGCCTTCCGACTCCTCTGTTGCGTTTGAGCCACAGGAAGTAAATGCATTCGTTTGATTAAGCTCCGTGAACGTGCAACGACGATGGCGAAGCGCTGCCCTGTTCGCTCGAAAGCTCTCGACTGTACGGCCTTCCAACGGCCTCAGGCTACGCAGTTGCAAACAGCCTTACATTCCATGCTGGTGTGCCCCCAGGTAGGAATTTGGGCTCTTCTGTGAGACACCAGTGTGCGTCCCAAATGAAACCGGCGGGCTCCCCCAGGACGTCTGCGTACGGCAGTCGGTTGCCAGCTGTTTACTTCCAGCCGGAGAAGGAAAAAGAGGACGGCTTTCCCAGGGACAATTCTGGGCCCTTGGGACCATCCAGAACCACCAAAGCCTCAACTTTGCACGGCCTGGGGAACGCTCTTCCTCACGTCCAGCAATCCCCACGTCGAAACCTTTCTCAGCGGAGGCAGGCACTCTCTCCCTTGTACTAGATAGCTCGGCAGAGCCTTCCGAGAAACATGCTGCGTCATTCAGCTTGAACGTGGGACGCCGAGGGGAGAGTACGCTTTCTCCCCGTTTGGAGGCGCCTTGCGCTTGGCTTCAAAGCTGCCTGAACAGCACTAGCGGCCCGACGTCTCTGCACGGCAGGATTGTCGTCGTGGGCCGAGGCTGCGTGTTCTCGCAAAGCGAAAACCGTGCGGGCAATCCCTTTCTAGGAACTCCTCCCACGGCACCCCAGGTTCAGCTCCGGCCGAACGAAAGGTGACCTCAGGCCTCAAGGTAAGTTCCAGTGTTTCACGCCGGGGGAGTTGGGTGTGCGGTGGTTTCCATGAGGCCATACTCCACCACGGAGTGCCTCAACCCCGCGACGCTCCTGGGGGCACACAGGATAGGAGCTCGTTCGCCAATTTCGCAGGATGACTTCTCTCCGTGCCGGAACGGCGGCTCCTGGCTTCTGAGGGACCTTAGCCTAAACAGGGCCCTGGAGAAAGCGCTTCACATTCATAGCAAGGGCAACGTACCGCTCTCCGGCTTGCCCGGGTTGAGCGCCCCAGTCGTCAAAGAGCCTCGCGAAGGCAGTGCTGCGCAGGCTCCCTCTGCCAGTCGCACGGCCTCCTTGACTGAAAGACAACTGCAGTGCCAAAAGGCACCGTGCTGACGACTGGCTCCAGGAGGGGACTCGGGACAGCACTCTCACAGAAGCGAAAGCTAGGCTGTGGGCCCAGCCTGAGGACCAGCACGTTGTCCACACTTAACACAGCTAAGGCATGAGCCAGACGACAGCCTTGGTCACTGAGGCCTACCTAAGGTACTGCCATACTTACCCACTAGATCCCACGCAGAGGTCCCTGTGCCCAAAAGGGCCTCCATGGAAGGGCCCTGTTCCTCCCGTGGGTTTCCTTGAGGTAATCAGAAACCACTGAGGATAACTACGTGAGCTCCGCTTTGAAACTGGGCGACCCTGGGCAAACCTTATTCCCCTCCGTGGTAGACGAGACAGTGGCGGGTCCTAAGCTGCCTGAAGCACACTCCTCGCGCCCACCTTCTCTTTGCTGCCGGAAAGGCCTCACATAAGAGGCCTGAGTTTACTCGTGACGGAAGCCGTCTGAGTGTACTCGTGTGAGGCCTGCCGCTCTCAGTTCCTTGCTGGGAGCTTCAGCAAGAGCACTCCGGAGCTCGCCGACCAAAGAATTGTGAGCCCCCCCCCCCACCCACCCCCCCACCCCCCCGCCCCCAGGCCTCAAGTAAAAGTCCAGATGTCCCCCGTCAGTAACACCTCGGAGTGCCATAGGAGCGAAGAAGCATGCGTTAACGGAATGCTTCAACAGTGCTAGGGATTTAGTTCACGAGACACTGTGCACTCACGCTCGTTGTAACAACTGTCAGAGGGCACTGTATGCCTTCCGACTCCTCTGTTGCGTTTGAGCCACAGGAAGTAAATGCATTCGTTTGATTAAGCTCCGTGAACGTGCAACGACGATGGCGAAGCGCTGCCCTGTTCGCTCGAAAGCTCTCGACTGTACGGCCTTCCAACGGCCTCAGGCTACGCAGTTGCAAACAGCCTTACATTCCATGCTGGTGTGCCCCCAGGTAGGAATTTGGGCTCTTCTGTGAGACACCAGTGTGCGTCCCAAATGAAACCGGCGGGCTCCCCCAGGACGTCTGCGTACGGCAGTCGGTTGCCAGCTGTTTACTTCCAGCCGGAGAAGGAAAAAGAGGACGGCTTTCCCAGGGACAATTCTGGGCCCTTGGGACCATCCAGAACCACCAAAGCCTCAACTTTGCACGGCCTGGGGAACGCTCTTCCTCACGTCCAGCAATCCCCACGTCGAAACCTTTCTCAGCGGAGGCAGGCACTCTCTCCCTTGTACTAGATAGCTCGGCAGAGCCTTCCGAGAAACATGCTGCGTCATTCAGCTTGAACGTGGGACGCCGAGGGGAGAGTACGCTTTCTCCCCGTTTGGAGGCGCCTTGCGCTTGGCTTCAAAGCTGCCTGAACAGCACTAGCGGCCCGGCGTCTCTGCACGGCAGGATTGTCGTCGTGGGCCGAGGCTGCGTGTTCTCGCAAAGCGAAAACCGTGCGGGCAATCCCTTTCTAGGAACTCCTCCCACGGCACCCCAGGTTCAGCTCCGGCCGAACGAAAGGTGACCTCAGGCCTCAAGGTAAGTTCCAGTGTTTCACGCCGGGGGAGTTGGGTGTGCGGTGGTTTCCATGAGGCCATACTCCACCACGGAGTGCCTCAACCCCGCGACGCTCCTGGGGGCACACAGGATAGGAGCTCGTTCGCCAATTTCGCAGGATGACTTCTCTCCGTGCCGGAACGGCGGCTCCTGGCTTCTGAGGGACCTTAGCCTAAACAGGCCCCTGGAGAAAGCGCTTCACATTCATAGCAAGGGCAACGTACCGCTCTCCGGCTTGCCCGGGTTGAGCGCCCCAGTCGTCAAAGAGCCTCGCGAAGGCAGTGCTGCGCAGGCTCCCTCTGCCAGTCGCACGGCCTCCTTGACTGAAAGACAACTGCAGTGCCAAAAGGCACCGTGCTGACGACTGGCTCCAGGAGGGGACTCGGGACAGCACTCTCACAGAAGCGAAAGCTAGGCTGTGGGCCCAGCCTGAGGACCAGCACGTTGTCCACACTTAACACAGCTAAGGCATGAGCCAGACGACAGCCTTGGTCACTGAGGCCTACCTAAGGTACTGCCATACTTACCCACTAGATCCCACGCAGAGGTCCCTGTGCCCAAAAGGGCCTCCATGGAAGGGCCCTGTTCCTCCCGTGGGTTTCCTTGAGGTAATCAGAAACCACTGAGGATAACTACGTGAGCTCCGCTTTGAAACTGGGCGACCCTGGGCAAACCTTATTCCCCTCCGTGGTAGACGAGACAGTGGCGGGTCCTAAGCTGCCTGAAGCACACTCCTCGCGCCCACCTTCTCTTTGCTGCCGGAAAGGCCTCACATAAGAGGCCTGAGTTTACTCGTGACGGAAGCCGTCTGAGTGTACTCGTGTGAGGCCTGCCGCTCTCAGTTCCTTGCTGGGAGCTTCAGCAAGAGCACTCCGGAGCTCGCCGACCAAAGAATTGTGAGCCCCCCCCCACCCACCCCCGCACCCCCCCCGCCCCCAGGCCTCAAGTAAAAGTCCAGATGTCCCCCGTCAGTAACACCTCGGAGTGCCATAGGAGCGAAGAAGCATGCGTTAACGGAATGCTTCAACAGTGCTAGGGATTTAGTTCACGAGACACTGTGCACTCACGCTCGTTGTAACAACTGTCAGAGGGCACTGTATGCCTTCCGACTCCTCTGTTGCGTTTGAGCCACAGGAAGTAAATGCATTCGTTTGATTAAGCTCCGTGAACGTGCAACGACGATGGCGAAGCGCTGCCCTGTTCGCTCGAAAGCTCTCGACTGTACGGCCTTCCAACGGCCTCAGGCTACGCAGTTGCAAACAGCCTTACATTCCATGCTGGTGTGCCCCCAGGTAGGAATTTGGGCTCTTCTGTGAGACACCAGTGTGCGTCCCAAATGAAACCGGCGGGCTCCCCCAGGACGTCTGCGTACGGCAGTCGGTTGCCAGCTGTTTACTTCCAGCCGGAGAAGGAAAAAGAGGACGGCTTTCCCAGGGACAATTCTGGGCCCTTGGGACCATCCAGAACCACCAAAGCCTCAACTTTGCACGGCCTGGGGAACGCTCTTCCTCACGTCCAGCAATCCCCACGTCGAAACCTTTCTCAGCGGAGGCAGGCACTCTCTCCCTTGTACTAGATAGCTCGGCAGAGCCTTCCGAGAAACATGCTGCGTCATTCAGCTTGAACGTGGGACGCCGAGGGGAGAGTACGCTTTCTCCCCGTTTGGAGGCGCCTTGCGCTTGGCTTCAAAGCTGCCTGAACAGCACTAGCGGCCCGGCGTCTCTGCACGGCAGGATTGTCGTCGTGGGCCGAGGCTGCGTGTTCTCGCAAAGCGAAAACCGTGCGGGCAATCCCTTTCTAGGAACTCCTCCCACGGCACCCCAGGTTCAGCTCCGGCCGAACGAAAGGTGACCTCAGGCCTCAAGGTAAGTTCCAGTGTTTCACGCCGGGGGAGTTGGGTGTGCGGTGGTTTCCATGAGGCCATACTCCACCACGGAGTGCCTCAACCCCGCGACGCTCCTGGGGGCACACAGGATAGGAGCTCGTTCGCCAATTTCGCAGGATGACTTCTCTCCGTGCCGGAACGGCGGCTCCTGGCTTCTGAGGGACCTTAGCCTAAACAGGCCCCTGGAGAAAGCGCTTCACATTCATAGCAAGGGCAACGTACCGCTCTCCGGCTTGCCCGGGTTGAGCGCCCCAGTCGTCAAAGAGCCTCGCGAAGGCAGTGCTGCGCAGGCTCCCTCTGCCAGTCGCACGGCCTCCTTGACTGAAAGACAACTGCAGTGCCAAAAGGCACCGTGCTGACGACTGGCTCCAGGAGGGGACTCGGGACAGCACTCTCACAGAAGCGAAAGCTAGGCTGTGGGCCCAGCCTGAGGACCAGCACGTTGTCCACACTTAACACAGCTAAGGCATGAGCCAGACGACAGCCTTGGTCACTGAGGCCTACCTAAGGTACTGCCATACTTACCCACTAGATCCCACGCAGAGGTCCCTGTGCCCAAAAGGGCCTCCATGGAAGGGCCCTGTTCCTCCCGTGGGTTTCCTTGAGGTAATCAGAAACCACTGAGGATAACTACGTGAGCTCCGCTTTGAAACTGGGCGACCCTGGGCAAACCTTATTCCCCTCCGTGGTAGACGAGACAGTGGCGGGTCCTAAGCTGCCTGAAGCACACTCCTCGCGCCCACCTTCTCTTTGCTGCCGGAAAGGCCTCACATAAGAGGCCTGAGTTTACTCGTGACGGAAGCCGTCTGAGTGTACTCGTGTGAGGCCTGCCGCTCTCAGTTCCTTGCTGGGAGCTTCAGCAAGAGCACTCCGGAGCTCGCCGACCAAAGAATTGTGAGCCCCCCCCCACCCACCCCCCCACCCCCCCCGCCCCCAGGCCTCAAGTAAAAGTCCAGATGTCCCCCGTCAGTAACACCTCGGAGTGCCATAGGAGCGAAGAAGCATGCGTTAACGGAATGCTTCAACAGTGCTAGGGATTTAGTTCACGAGACACTGTGCACTCACGCTCGTTGTAACAACTGTCAGAGGGCACTGTATGCCTTCCGACTCCTCTGTTGCGTTTGAGCCACAGGAAGTAAATGCATTCGTTTGATTAAGCTCCGTGAACGTGCAACGACGATGGCGAAGCGCTGCCCTGTTCGCTCGAAAGCTCTCGACTGTACGGCCTTCCAACGGCCTCAGGCTACGCAGTTGCAAACAGCCTTACATTCCATGCTGGTGTGCCCCCAGGTAGGAATTTGGGCTCTTCTGTGAGACACCAGTGTGCGTCCCAAATGAAACCGGCGGGCTCCCCCAGGACGTCTGCGTACGGCAGTCGGTTGCCAGCTGTTTACTTCCAGCCGGAGAAGGAAAAAGAGGACGGCTTTCCCAGGGACAATTCTGGGCCCTTGGGACCATCCAGAACCACCAAAGCCTCAACTTTGCACGGCCTGGGGAACGCTCTTCCTCACGTCCAGCAATCCCCACGTCGAAACCTTTCTCAGCGGAGGCAGGCACTCTCTCCCTTGTACTAGATAGCTCGGCAGAGCCTTCCGAGAAACATGCTGCGTCATTCAGCTTGAACGTGGGACGCCGAGGGGAGAGTACGCTTTCTCCCCGTTTGGAGGCGCCTTGCGCTTGGCTTCAAAGCTGCCTGAACAGCACTAGCGGCCCGGCGTCTCTGCACGGCAGGATTGTCGTCGTGGGCCGAGGCTGCGTGTTCTCGCAAAGCGAAAACCGTGCGGGCAATCCCTTTCTAGGAACTCCTCCCACGGCACCCCAGGTTCAGCTCCGGCCGAACGAAAGGTGACCTCAGGCCTCAAGGTAAGTTCCAGTGTTTCACGCCGGGGGAGTTGGGTGTGCGGTGGTTTCCATGAGGCCATACTCCACCACGGAGTGCCTCAACCCCGCGACGCTCCTGGGGGCACACAGGATAGGAGCTCGTTCGCCAATTTCGCAGGATGACTTCTCTCCGTGCCGGAACGGCGGCTCCTGGCTTCTGAGGGACCTTAGCCTAAACAGGGCCCTGGAGAAAGCGCTTCACATTCATAGCAAGGGCAACGTACCGCTCTCCGGCTTGCCCGGGTTGAGCGCCCCAGTCGTCAAAGAGCCTCGCGAAGGCAGTGCTGCGCAGGCTCCCTCTGCCAGTCGCACGGCCTCCTTGACTGAAAGACAACTGCAGTGCCAAAAGGCACCGTGCTGACGACTGGCTCCAGGAGGGGACTCGGGACAGCACTCTCACAGAAGCGAAAGCTAGGCTGTGGGCCCAGCCTGAGGACCAGCACGTTGTCCACACTTAACACAGCTAAGGCATGAGCCAGACGACAGCCTTGGTCACTGAGGCCTACCTAAGGTACTGCCATACTTACCCACTAGATCCCACGCAGAGGTCCCTGTGCCCAAAAGGGCCTCCATGGAAGGGCCCTGTTCCTCCCGTGGGTTTCCTTGAGGTAATCAGAAACCACTGAGGATAACTACGTGAGCTCCGCTTTGAAACTGGGCGACCCTGGGCAAACCTTATTCCCCTCCGTGGTAGACGAGACAGTGGCGGGTCCTAAGCTGCCTGAAGCACACTCCTCGCGCCCACCTTCTCTTTGCTGCCGGAAAGGCCTCACATAAGAGGCCTGAGTTTACTCGTGACGGAAGCCGTCTGAGTGTACTCGTGTGAGGCCTGCCGCTCTCAGTTCCTTGCTGGGAGCTTCAGCAAGAGCACTCCGGAGCTCGCCGACCAAAGAATTGTGAGCCCCCCCCCACCCACCCCCCCACCCCCCCCGCCCCCAGGCCTCAAGTAAAAGTCCAGATGTCCCCCGTCAGTAACACCTCGGAGTGCCATAGGAGCGAAGAAGCATGCGTTAACGGAATGCTTCAACAGTGCTAGGGATTTAGTTCACGAGACACTGTGCACTCACGCTCGTTGTAACAACTGTCAGAGGGCACTGTATGCCTTCCGACTCCTCTGTTGCGTTTGAGCCACAGGAAGTAAATGCATTCGTTTGATTAAGCTCCGTGAACGTGCAACGACGATGGCGAAGCGCTGCCCTGTTCGCTCGAAAGCTCTCGACTGTACGGCCTTCCAACGGCCTCAGGCTACGCAGTTGCAAACAGCCTTACATTCCATGCTGGTGTGCCCCCAGGTAGGAATTTGGGCTCTTCTGTGAGACACCAGTGTGCGTCCCAAATGAAACCGGCGGGCTCCCCCAGGACGTCTGCGTACGGCAGTCGGTTGCCAGCTGTTTACTTCCAGCCGGAGAAGGAAAAAGAGGACGGCTTTCCCAGGGACAATTCTGGGCCCTTGGGACCATCCAGAACCACCAAAGCCTCAACTTTGCACGGCCTGGGGAACGCTCTTCCTCACGTCCAGCAATCCCCACGTCGAAACCTTTCTCAGCGGAGGCAGGCACTCTCTCCCTTGTACTAGATAGCTCGGCAGAGCCTTCCGAGAAACATGCTGCGTCATTCAGCTTGAACGTGGGACGCCGAGGGGAGAGTACGCTTTCTCCCCGTTTGGAGGCGCCTTGCGCTTGGCTTCAAAGCTGCCTGAACAGCACTAGCGGCCCGACGTCTCTGCACGGCAGGATTGTCGTCGTGGGCCGAGGCTGCGTGTTCTCGCAAAGCGAAAACCGTGCGGGCAATCCCTTTCTAGGAACTCCTCCCACGGCACCCCAGGTTCAGCTCCGGCCGAACGAAAGGTGACCTCAGGCCTCAAGGTAAGTTCCAGTGTTTCACGCCGGGGGAGTTGGGTGTGCGGTGGTTTCCATGAGGCCATACTCCACCACGGAGTGCCTCAACCCCGCGACGCTCCTGGGGGCACACAGGATAGGAGCTCGTTCGCCAATTTCGCAGGATGACTTCTCTCCGTGCCGGAACGGCGGCTCCTGGCTTCTGAGGGACCTTAGCCTAAACAGGGCCCTGGAGAAAGCGCTTCACATTCATAGCAAGGGCAACGTACCGCTCTCCGGCTTGCCCGGGTTGAGCGCCCCAGTCGTCAAAGAGCCTCGCGAAGGCAGTGCTGCGCAGGCTCCCTCTGCCAGTCGCACGGCCTCCTTGACTGAAAGACAACTGCAGTGCCAAAAGGCACCGTGCTGACGACTGGCTCCAGGAGGGGACTCGGGACAGCACTCTCACAGAAGCGAAAGCTAGGCTGTGGGCCCAGCCTGAGGACCAGCACGTTGTCCACACTTAACACAGCTAAGGCATGAGCCAGACGACAGCCTTGGTCACTGAGGCCTACCTAAGGTACTGCCATACTTACCCACTAGATCCCACGCAGAGGTCCCTGTGCCCAAAAGGGCCTCCATGGAAGGGCCCTGTTCCTCCCGTGGGTTTCCTTGAGGTAATCAGAAACCACTGAGGATAACTACGTGAGCTCCGCTTTGAAACTGGGCGACCCTGGGCAAACCTTATTCCCCTCCGTGGTAGACGAGACAGTGGCGGGTCCTAAGCTGCCTGAAGCACACTCCTCGCGCCCACCTTCTCTTTGCTGCCGGAAAGGCCTCACATAAGAGGCCTGAGTTTACTCGTGACGGAAGCCGTCTGAGTGTACTCGTGTGAGGCCTGCCGCTCTCAGTTCCTTGCTGGGAGCTTCAGCAAGAGCACTCCGGAGCTCGCCGACCAAAGAATTGTGAGCCCCCCCCCCCACCCACCCCCCCACCCCCCCGCCCCCAGGCCTCAAGTAAAAGTCCAGATGTCCCCCGTCAGTAACACCTCGGAGTGCCATAGGAGCGAAGAAGCATGCGTTAACGGAATGCTTCAACAGTGCTAGGGATTTAGTTCACGAGACACTGTGCACTCACGCTCGTTGTAACAACTGTCAGAGGGCACTGTATGCCTTCCGACTCCTCTGTTGCGTTTGAGCCACAGGAAGTAAATGCATTCGTTTGATTAAGCTCCGTGAACGTGCAACGACGATGGCGAAGCGCTGCCCTGTTCGCTCGAAAGCTCTCGACTGTACGGCCTTCCAACGGCCTCAGGCTACGCAGTTGCAAACAGCCTTACATTCCATGCTGGTGTGCCCCCAGGTAGGAATTTGGGCTCTTCTGTGAGACACCAGTGTGCGTCCCAAATGAAACCGGCGGGCTCCCCCAGGACGTCTGCGTACGGCAGTCGGTTGCCAGCTGTTTACTTCCAGCCGGAGAAGGAAAAAGAGGACGGCTTTCCCAGGGACAATTCTGGGCCCTTGGGACCATCCAGAACCACCAAAGCCTCAACTTTGCACGGCCTGGGGAACGCTCTTCCTCACGTCCAGCAATCCCCACGTCGAAACCTTTCTCAGCGGAGGCAGGCACTCTCTCCCTTGTACTAGATAGCTCGGCAGAGCCTTCCGAGAAACATGCTGCGTCATTCAGCTTGAACGTGGGACGCCGAGGGGAGAGTACGCTTTCTCCCCGTTTGGAGGCGCCTTGCGCTTGGCTTCAAAGCTGCCTGAACAGCACTAGCGGCCCGGCGTCTCTGCACGGCAGGATTGTCGTCGTGGGCCGAGGCTGCGTGTTCTCGCAAAGCGAAAACCGTGCGGGCAATCCCTTTCTAGGAACTCCTCCCACGGCACCCCAGGTTCAGCTCCGGCCGAACGAAAGGTGACCTCAGGCCTCAAGGTAAGTTCCAGTGTTTCACGCCGGGGGAGTTGGGTGTGCGGTGGTTTCCATGAGGCCATACTCCACCACGGAGTGCCTCAACCCCGCGACGCTCCTGGGGGCACACAGGATAGGAGCTCGTTCGCCAATTTCGCAGGATGACTTCTCTCCGTGCCGGAACGGCGGCTCCTGGCTTCTGAGGGACCTTAGCCTAAACAGGGCCCTGGAGAAAGCGCTTCACATTCATAGCAAGGGCAACGTACCGCTCTCCGGCTTGCCCGGGTTGAGCGCCCCAGTCGTCAAAGAGCCTCGCGAAGGCAGTGCTGCGCAGGCTCCCTCTGCCAGTCGCACGGCCTCCTTGACTGAAAGACAACTGCAGTGCCAAAAGGCACCGTGCTGACGACTGGCTCCAGGAGGGGACTCGGGACAGCACTCTCACAGAAGCGAAAGCTAGGCTGTGGGCCCAGCCTGAGGACCAGCACGTTGTCCACACTTAACACAGCTAAGGCATGAGCCAGACGACAGCCTTGGTCACTGAGGCCTACCTAAGGTACTGCCATACTTACCCACTAGATCCCACGCAGAGGTCCCTGTGCCCAAAAGGGCCTCCATGGAAGGGCCCTGTTCCTCCCGTGGGTTTCCTTGAGGTAATCAGAAACCACTGAGGATAACTACGTGAGCTCCGCTTTGAAACTGGGCGACCCTGGGCAAACCTTATTCCCCTCCGTGGTAGACGAGACAGTGGCGGGTCCTAAGCTGCCTGAAGCACACTCCTCGCGCCCACCTTCTCTTTGCTGCCGGAAAGGCCTCACATAAGAGGCCTGAGTTTACTCGTGACGGAAGCCGTCTGAGTGTACTCGTGTGAGGCCTGCCGCTCTCAGTTCCTTGCTGGGAGCTTCAGCAAGAGCACTCCGGAGCTCGCCGACCAAAGAATTGTGAGCCCCCCCCCCCACCCACCCCCCCACCCCCCCGCCCCCAGGCCTCAAGTAAAAGTCCAGATGTCCCCCGTCAGTAACACCTCGGAGTGCCATAGGAGCGAAGAAGCATGCGTTAACGGAATGCTTCAACAGTGCTAGGGATTTAGTTCACGAGACACTGTGCACTCACGCTCGTTGTAACAACTGTCAGAGGGCACTGTATGCCTTCCGACTCCTCTGTTGCGTTTGAGCCACAGGAAGTAAATGCATTCGTTTGATTAAGCTCCGTGAACGTGCAACGACGATGGCGAAGCGCTGCCCTGTTCGCTCGAAAGCTCTCGACTGTACGGCCTTCCAACGGCCTCAGGCTACGCAGTTGCAAACAGCCTTACATTCCATGCTGGTGTGCCCCCAGGTAGGAATTTGGGCTCTTCTGTGAGACACCAGTGTGCGTCCCAAATGAAACCGGCGGGCTCCCCCAGGACGTCTGCGTACGGCAGTCGGTTGCCAGCTGTTTACTTCCAGCCGGAGAAGGAAAAAGAGGACGGCTTTCCCAGGGACAATTCTGGGCCCTTGGGACCATCCAGAACCACCAAAGCCTCAACTTTGCACGGCCTGGGGAACGCTCTTCCTCACGTCCAGCAATCCCCACGTCGAAACCTTTCTCAGCGGAGGCAGGCACTCTCTCCCTTGTACTAGATAGCTCGGCAGAGCCTTCCGAGAAACATGCTGCGTCATTCAGCTTGAACGTGGGACGCCGAGGGGAGAGTACGCTTTCTCCCCGTTTGGAGGCGCCTTGCGCTTGGCTTCAAAGCTGCCTGAACAGCACTAGCGGCCCGGCGTCTCTGCACGGCAGGATTGTCGTCGTGGGCCGAGGCTGCGTGTTCTCGCAAAGCGAAAACCGTGCGGGCAATCCCTTTCTAGGAACTCCTCCCACGGCACCCCAGGTTCAGCTCCGGCCGAACGAAAGGTGACCTCAGGCCTCAAGGTAAGTTCCAGTGTTTCACGCCGGGGGAGTTGGGTGTGCGGTGGTTTCCATGAGGCCATACTCCACCACGGAGTGCCTCAACCCCGCGACGCTCCTGGGGGCACACAGGATAGGAGCTCGTTCGCCAATTTCGCAGGATGACTTCTCTCCGTGCCGGAACGGCGGCTCCTGGCTTCTGAGGGACCTTAGCCTAAACAGGGCCCTGGAGAAAGCGCTTCACATTCATAGCAAGGGCAACGTACCGCTCTCCGGCTTGCCCGGGTTGAGCGCCCCAGTCGTCAAAGAGCCTCGCGAAGGCAGTGCTGCGCAGGCTCCCTCTGCCAGTCGCACGGCCTCCTTGACTGAAAGACAACTGCAGTGCCAAAAGGCACCGTGCTGACGACTGGCTCCAGGAGGGGACTCGGGACAGCACTCTCACAGAAGCGAAAGCTAGGCTGTGGGCCCAGCCTGAGGACCAGCACGTTGTCCACACTTAACACAGCTAAGGCATGAGCCAGACGACAGCCTTGGTCACTGAGGCCTACCTAAGGTACTGCCATACTTACCCACTAGATCCCACGCAGAGGTCCCTGTGCCCAAAAGGGCCTCCATGGAAGGGCCCTGTTCCTCCCGTGGGTTTCCTTGAGGTAATCAGAAACCACTGAGGATAACTACGTGAGCTCCGCTTTGAAACTGGGCGACCCTGGGCAAACCTTATTCCCCTCCGTGGTAGACGAGACAGTGGCGGGTCCTAAGCTGCCTGAAGCACACTCCTCGCGCCCACCTTCTCTTTGCTGCCGGAAAGGCCTCACATAAGAGGCCTGAGTTTACTCGTGACGGAAGCCGTCTGAGTGTACTCGTGTGAGGCCTGCCGCTCTCAGTTCCTTGCTGGGAGCTTCAGCAAGAGCACTCCGGAGCTCGCCGACCAAAGAATTGTGAGCCCCCCCACCCACCCACCCCCCCACCCCCCCGCCCCCAGGCCTCAAGTAAAAGTCCAGATGTCCCCCGTCAGTAACACCTCGGAGTGCCATAGGAGCGAAGAAGCATGCGTTAACGGAATGCTTCAACAGTGCTAGGGATTTAGTTCACGAGACACTGTGCACTCACGCTCGTTGTAACAACTGTCAGAGGGCACTGTATGCCTTCCGACTCCTCTGTTGCGTTTGAGCCACAGGAAGTAAATGCATTCGTTTGATTAAGCTCCGTGAACGTGCAACGACGATGGCGAAGCGCTGCCCTGTTCGCTCGAAAGCTCTCGACTGTACGGCCTTCCAACGGCCTCAGGCTACGCAGTTGCAAACAGCCTTACATTCCATGCTGGTGTGCCCCCAGGTAGGAATTTGGGCTCTTCTGTGAGACACCAGTGTGCGTCCCAAATGAAACCGGCGGGCTCCCCCAGGACGTCTGCGTACGGCAGTCGGTTGCCAGCTGTTTACTTCCAGCCGGAGAAGGAAAAAGAGGACGGCTTTCCCAGGGACAATTCTGGGCCCTTGGGACCATCCAGAACCACCAAAGCCTCAACTTTGCACGGCCTGGGGAACGCTCTTCCTCACGTCCAGCAATCCCCACGTCGAAACCTTTCTCAGCGGAGGCAGGCACTCTCTCCCTTGTACTAGATAGCTCGGCAGAGCCTTCCGAGAAACATGCTGCGTCATTCAGCTTGAACGTGGGACGCCGAGGGGAGAGTACGCTTTCTCCCCGTTTGGAGGCGCCTTGCGCTTGGCTTCAAAGCTGCCTGAACAGCACTAGCGGCCCGGCGTCTCTGCACGGCAGGATTGTCGTCGTGGGCCGAGGCTGCGTGTTCTCGCAAAGCGAAAACCGTGCGGGCAATCCCTTTCTAGGAACTCCTCCCACGGCACCCCAGGTTCAGCTCCGGCCGAACGAAAGGTGACCTCAGGCCTCAAGGTAAGTTCCAGTGTTTCACGCCGGGGGAGTTGGGTGTGCGGTGGTTTCCATGAGGCCATACTCCACCACGGAGTGCCTCAACCCCGCGACGCTCCTGGGGGCACACAGGATAGGAGCTCGTTCGCCAATTTCGCAGGATGACTTCTCTCCGTGCCGGAACGGCGGCTCCTGGCTTCTGAGGGACCTTAGCCTAAACAGGGCCCTGGAGAAAGCGCTTCACATTCATAGCAAGGGCAACGTACCGCTCTCCGGCTTGCCCGGGTTGAGCGCCCCAGTCGTCAAAGAGCCTCGCGAAGGCAGTGCTGCGCAGGCTCCCTCTGCCAGTCGCACGGCCTCCTTGACTGAAAGACAACTGCAGTGCCAAAAGGCACCGTGCTGACGACTGGCTCCAGGAGGGGACTCGGGACAGCACTCTCACAGAAGCGAAAGCTAGGCTGTGGGCCCAGCCTGAGGACCAGCACGTTGTCCACACTTAACACAGCTAAGGCATGAGCCAGACGACAGCCTTGGTCACTGAGGCCTACCTAAGGTACTGCCATACTTACCCACTAGATCCCACGCAGAGGTCCCTGTGCCCAAAAGGGCCTCCATGGAAGGGCCCTGTTCCTCCCGTGGGTTTCCTTGAGGTAATCAGAAACCACTGAGGATAACTACGTGAGCTCCGCTTTGAAACTGGGCGACCCTGGGCAAACCTTATTCCCCTCCGTGGTAGACGAGACAGTGGCGGGTCCTAAGCTGCCTGAAGCACACTCCTCGCGCCCACCTTCTCTTTGCTGCCGGAAAGGCCTCACATAAGAGGCCTGAGTTTACTCGTGACGGAAGCCGTCTGAGTGTACTCGTGTGAGGCCTGCCGCTCTCAGTTCCTTGCTGGGAGCTTCAGCAAGAGCACTCCGGAGCTCGCCGACCAAAGAATTGTGAGCCCCCACCCACCCACCCCCCCACCCCCCCGCCCCCCCGCCCCCAGGCCTCAAGTAAAAGTCCAGATGTCCCCCGTCAGTAACACCTCGGAGTGCCATAGGAGCGAAGAAGCATGCGTTAACGGAATGCTTCAACAGTGCTAGGGATTTAGTTCACGAGACACTGTGCACTCACGCTCGTTGTAACAACTGTCAGAGGGCACTGTATGCCTTCCGACTCCTCTGTTGCGTTTGAGCCACAGGAAGTAAATGCATTCGTTTGATTAAGCTCCGTGAACGTGCAACGACGATGGCGAAGCGCTGCCCTGTTCGCTCGAAAGCTCTCGACTGTACGGCCTTCCAACGGCCTCAGGCTACGCAGTTGCAAACAGCCTTACATTCCATGCTGGTGTGCCCCCAGGTAGGAATTTGGGCTCTTCTGTGAGACACCAGTGTGCGTCCCAAATGAAACCGGCGGGCTCCCCCAGGACGTCTGCGTACGGCAGTCGGTTGCCAGCTGTTTACTTCCAGCCGGAGAAGGAAAAAGAGGACGGCTTTCCCAGGGACAATTCTGGGCCCTTGGGACCATCCAGAACCACCAAAGCCTCAACTTTGCACGGCCTGGGGAACGCTCTTCCTCACGTCCAGCAATCCCCACGTCGAAACCTTTCTCAGCGGAGGCAGGCACTCTCTCCCTTGTACTAGATAGCTCGGCAGAGCCTTCCGAGAAACATGCTGCGTCATTCAGCTTGAACGTGGGACGCCGAGGGGAGAGTACGCTTTCTCCCCGTTTGGAGGCGCCTTGCGCTTGGCTTCAAAGCTGCCTGAACAGCACTAGCGGCCCGGCGTCTCTGCACGGCAGGATTGTCGTCGTGGGCCGAGGCTGCGTGTTCTCGCAAAGCGAAAACCGTGCGGGCAATCCCTTTCTAGGAACTCCTCCCACGGCACCCCAGGTTCAGCTCCGGCCGAACGAAAGGTGACCTCAGGCCTCAAGGTAAGTTCCAGTGTTTCACGCCGGGGGAGTTGGGTGTGCGGTGGTTTCCATGAGGCCATACTCCACCACGGAGTGCCTCAACCCCGCGACGCTCCTGGGGGCACACAGGATAGGAGCTCGTTCGCCAATTTCGCAGGATGACTTCTCTCCGTGCCGGAACGGCGGCTCCTGGCTTCTGAGGGACCTTAGCCTAAACAGGGCCCTGGAGAAAGCGCTTCACATTCATAGCAAGGGCAACGTACCGCTCTCCGGCTTGCCCGGGTTGAGCGCCCCAGTCGTCAAAGAGCCTCGCGAAGGCAGTGCTGCGCAGGCTCCCTCTGCCAGTCGCACGGCCTCCTTGACTGAAAGACAACTGCAGTGCCAAAAGGCACCGTGCTGACGACTGGCTCCAGGAGGGGACTCGGGACAGCACTCTCACAGAAGCGAAAGCTAGGCTGTGGGCCCAGCCTGAGGACCAGCACGTTGTCCACACTTAACACAGCTAAGGCATGAGCCAGACGACAGCCTTGGTCACTGAGGCCTACCTAAGGTACTGCCATACTTACCCACTAGATCCCACGCAGAGGTCCCTGTGCCCAAAAGGGCCTCCATGGAAGGGCCCCTGTTCCTCCCGTGGGTTTCCTTGAGGTAATCAGAAACCACTGAGGATAACTACGTGAGCTCCGCTTTGAAACTGGGCGACCCTGGGCAAACCTTATTCCCCTCCGTGGTAGACGAGACAGTGGCGGGTCCTAAGCTGCCTGAAGCACACTCCTCGCGCCCACCTTCTCTTTGCTGCCGGAAAGGCCTCACATAAGAGGCCTGAGTTTACTCGTGACGGAAGCCGTCTGAGTGTACTCGTGTGAGGCCTGCCGCTCTCAGTTCCTTGCTGGGAGCTTCAGCAAGAGCACTCCGGAGCTCGCCGACCAAAGAATTGTGAGCCCCCCCCCCACCCACCCCCCCACCCCCCCGCCCCCAGGCCTCAAGTAAAAGTCCAGATGTCCCCCGTCAGTAACACCTCGGAGTGCCATAGGAGCGAAGAAGCATGCGTTAACGGAATGCTTCAACAGTGCTAGGGATTTAGTTCACGAGACACTGTGCACTCACGCTCGTTGTAACAACTGTCAGAGGGCACTGTATGCCTTCCGACTCCTCTGTTGCGTTTGAGCCACAGGAAGTAAATGCATTCGTTTGATTAAGCTCCGTGAACGTGCAACGACGATGGCGAAGCGCTGCCCTGTTCGCTCGAAAGCTCTCGACTGTACGGCCTTCCAACGGCCTCAGGCTACGCAGTTGCAAACAGCCTTACATTCCATGCTGGTGTGCCCCCAGGTAGGAATTTGGGCTCTTCTGTGAGACACCAGTGTGCGTCCCAAATGAAACCGGCGGGCTCCCCCAGGACGTCTGCGTACGGCAGTCGGTTGCCAGCTGTTTACTTCCAGCCGGAGAAGGAAAAAGAGGACGGCTTTCCCAGGGACAATTCTGGGCCCTTGGGACCATCCAGAACCACCAAAGCCTCAACTTTGCACGGCCTGGGGAACGCTCTTCCTCACGTCCAGCAATCCCCACGTCGAAACCTTTCTCAGCGGAGGCAGGCACTCTCTCCCTTGTACTAGATAGCTCGGCAGAGCCTTCCGAGAAACATGCTGCGTCATTCAGCTTGAACGTGGGACGCCGAGGGGAGAGTACGCTTTCTCCCCGTTTGGAGGCGCCTTGCGCTTGGCTTCAAAGCTGCCTGAACAGCACTAGCGGCCCGGCGTCTCTGCACGGCAGGATTGTCGTCGTGGGCCGAGGCTGCGTGTTCTCGCAAAGCGAAAACCGTGCGGGCAATCCCTTTCTAGGAACTCCTCCCACGGCACCCCAGGTTCAGCTCCGGCCGAACGAAAGGTGACCTCAGGCCTCAAGGTAAGTTCCAGTGTTTCACGCCGGGGGAGTTGGGTGTGCGGTGGTTTCCATGAGGCCATACTCCACCACGGAGTGCCTCAACCCCGCGACGCTCCTGGGGGCACACAGGATAGGAGCTCGTTCGCCAATTTCGCAGGATGACTTCTCTCCGTGCCGGAACGGCGGCTCCTGGCTTCTGAGGGACCTTAGCCTAAACAGGCCCCTGGAGAAAGCGCTTCACATTCATAGCAAGGGCAACGTACCGCTCTCCGGCTTGCCCGGGTTGAGCGCCCCAGTCGTCAAAGAGCCTCGCGAAGGCAGTGCTGCGCAGGCTCCCTCTGCCAGTCGCACGGCCTCCTTGACTGAAAGACAACTGCAGTGCCAAAAGGCACCGTGCTGACGACTGGCTCCAGGAGGGGACTCGGGACAGCACTCTCACAGAAGCGAAAGCTAGGCTGTGGGCCCAGCCTGAGGACCAGCACGTTGTCCACACTTAACACAGCTAAGGCATGAGCCAGACGACAGCCTTGGTCACTGAGGCCTACCTAAGGTACTGCCATACTTACCCACTAGATCCCACGCAGAGGTCCCTGTGCCCAAAAGGGCCTCCATGGAAGGGCCCTGTTCCTCCCGTGGGTTTCCTTGAGGTAATCAGAAACCACTGAGGATAACTACGTGAGCTCCGCTTTGAAACTGGGCGACCCTGGGCAAACCTTATTCCCCTCCGTGGTAGACGAGACAGTGGCGGGTCCTAAGCTGCCTGAAGCACACTCCTCGCGCCCACCTTCTCTTTGCTGCCGGAAAGGCCTCACATAAGAGGCCTGAGTTTACTCGTGACGGAAGCCGTCTGAGTGTACTCGTGTGAGGCCTGCCGCTCTCAGTTCCTTGCTGGGAGCTTCAGCAAGAGCACTCCGGAGCTCGCCGACCAAAGAATTGTGAGCCCCCCCCCACCCACCCCCCCACCCCCCCCGCCCCCAGGCCTCAAGTAAAAGTCCAGATGTCCCCCGTCAGTAACACCTCGGAGTGCCATAGGAGCGAAGAAGCATGCGTTAACGGAATGCTTCAACAGTGCTAGGGATTTAGTTCACGAGACACTGTGCACTCACGCTCGTTGTAACAACTGTCAGAGGGCACTGTATGCCTTCCGACTCCTCTGTTGCGTTTGAGCCACAGGAAGTAAATGCATTCGTTTGATTAAGCTCCGTGAACGTGCAACGACGATGGCGAAGCGCTGCCCTGTTCGCTCGAAAGCTCTCGACTGTACGGCCTTCCAACGGCCTCAGGCTACGCAGTTGCAAACAGCCTTACATTCCATGCTGGTGTGCCCCCAGGTAGGAATTTGGGCTCTTCTGTGAGACACCAGTGTGCGTCCCAAATGAAACCGGCGGGCTCCCCCAGGACGTCTGCGTACGGCAGTCGGTTGCCAGCTGTTTACTTCCAGCCGGAGAAGGAAAAAGAGGACGGCTTTCCCAGGGACAATTCTGGGCCCTTGGGACCATCCAGAACCACCAAAGCCTCAACTTTGCACGGCCTGGGGAACGCTCTTCCTCACGTCCAGCAATCCCCACGTCGAAACCTTTCTCAGCGGAGGCAGGCACTCTCTCCCTTGTACTAGATAGCTCGGCAGAGCCTTCCGAGAAACATGCTGCGTCATTCAGCTTGAACGTGGGACGCCGAGGGGAGAGTACGCTTTCTCCCCGTTTGGAGGCGCCTTGCGCTTGGCTTCAAAGCTGCCTGAACAGCACTAGCGGCCCGGCGTCTCTGCACGGCAGGATTGTCGTCGTGGGCCGAGGCTGCGTGTTCTCGCAAAGCGAAAACCGTGCGGGCAATCCCTTTCTAGGAACTCCTCCCACGGCACCCCAGGTTCAGCTCCGGCCGAACGAAAGGTGACCTCAGGCCTCAAGGTAAGTTCCAGTGTTTCACGCCGGGGGAGTTGGGTGTGCGGTGGTTTCCATGAGGCCATACTCCACCACGGAGTGCCTCAACCCCGCGACGCTCCTGGGGGCACACAGGATAGGAGCTCGTTCGCCAATTTCGCAGGATGACTTCTCTCCGTGCCGGAACGGCGGCTCCTGGCTTCTGAGGGACCTTAGCCTAAACAGGGCCCTGGAGAAAGCGCTTCACATTCATAGCAAGGGCAACGTACCGCTCTCCGGCTTGCCCGGGTTGAGCGCCCCAGTCGTCAAAGAGCCTCGCGAAGGCAGTGCTGCGCAGGCTCCCTCTGCCAGTCGCACGGCCTCCTTGACTGAAAGACAACTGCAGTGCCAAAAGGCACCGTGCTGACGACTGGCTCCAGGAGGGGACTCGGGACAGCACTCTCACAGAAGCGAAAGCTAGGCTGTGGGCCCAGCCTGAGGACCAGCACGTTGTCCACACTTAACACAGCTAAGGCATGAGCCAGACGACAGCCTTGGTCACTGAGGCCTACCTAAGGTACTGCCATACTTACCCACTAGATCCCACGCAGAGGTCCCTGTGCCCAAAAGGGCCTCCATGGAAGGGCCCTGTTCCTCCCGTGGGTTTCCTTGAGGTAATCAGAAACCACTGAGGATAACTACGTGAGCTCCGCTTTGAAACTGGGCGACCCTGGGCAAACCTTATTCCCCTCCGTGGTAGACGAGACAGTGGCGGGTCCTAAGCTGCCTGAAGCACACTCCTCGCGCCCACCTTCTCTTTGCTGCCGGAAAGGCCTCACATAAGAGGCCTGAGTTTACTCGTGACGGAAGCCGTCTGAGTGTACTCGTGTGAGGCCTGCCGCTCTCAGTTCCTTGCTGGGAGCTTCAGCAAGAGCACTCCGGAGCTCGCCGACCAAAGAATTGTGAGCCCCCCCCCCCACCCACCCCCCCACCCCCCCGCCCCCAGGCCTCAAGTAAAAGTCCAGATGTCCCCCGTCAGTAACACCTCGGAGTGCCATAGGAGCGAAGAAGCATGCGTTAACGGAATGCTTCAACAGTGCTAGGGATTTAGTTCACGAGACACTGTGCACTCACGCTCGTTGTAACAACTGTCAGAGGGCACTGTATGCCTTCCGACTCCTCTGTTGCGTTTGAGCCACAGGAAGTAAATGCATTCGTTTGATTAAGCTCCGTGAACGTGCAACGACGATGGCGAAGCGCTGCCCTGTTCGCTCGAAAGCTCTCGACTGTACGGCCTTCCAACGGCCTCAGGCTACGCAGTTGCAAACAGCCTTACATTCCATGCTGGTGTGCCCCCAGGTAGGAATTTGGGCTCTTCTGTGAGACACCAGTGTGCGTCCCAAATGAAACCGGCGGGCTCCCCCAGGACGTCTGCGTACGGCAGTCGGTTGCCAGCTGTTTACTTCCAGCCGGAGAAGGAAAAAGAGGACGGCTTTCCCAGGGACAATTCTGGGCCCTTGGGACCATCCAGAACCACCAAAGCCTCAACTTTGCACGGCCTGGGGAACGCTCTTCCTCACGTCCAGCAATCCCCACGTCGAAACCTTTCTCAGCGGAGGCAGGCACTCTCTCCCTTGTACTAGATAGCTCGGCAGAGCCTTCCGAGAAACATGCTGCGTCATTCAGCTTGAACGTGGGACGCCGAGGGGAGAGTACGCTTTCTCCCCGTTTGGAGGCGCCTTGCGCTTGGCTTCAAAGCTGCCTGAACAGCACTAGCGGCCCGGCGTCTCTGCACGGCAGGATTGTCGTCGTGGGCCGAGGCTGCGTGTTCTCGCAAAGCGAAAACCGTGCGGGCAATCCCTTTCTAGGAACTCCTCCCACGGCACCCCAGGTTCAGCTCCGGCCGAACGAAAGGTGACCTCAGGCCTCAAGGTAAGTTCCAGTGTTTCACGCCGGGGGAGTTGGGTGTGCGGTGGTTTCCATGAGGCCATACTCCACCACGGAGTGCCTCAACCCCGCGACGCTCCTGGGGGCACACAGGATAGGAGCTCGTTCGCCAATTTCGCAGGATGACTTCTCTCCGTGCCGGAACGGCGGCTCCTGGCTTCTGAGGGACCTTAGCCTAAACAGGGCCCTGGAGAAAGCGCTTCACATTCATAGCAAGGGCAACGTACCGCTCTCCGGCTTGCCCGGGTTGAGCGCCCCAGTCGTCAAAGAGCCTCGCGAAGGCAGTGCTGCGCAGGCTCCCTCTGCCAGTCGCACGGCCTCCTTGACTGAAAGACAACTGCAGTGCCAAAAGGCACCGTGCTGACGACTGGCTCCAGGAGGGGACTCGGGACAGCACTCTCACAGAAGCGAAAGCTAGGCTGTGGGCCCAGCCTGAGGACCAGCACGTTGTCCACACTTAACACAGCTAAGGCATGAGCCAGACGACAGCCTTGGTCACTGAGGCCTACCTAAGGTACTGCCATACTTACCCACTAGATCCCACGCAGAGGTCCCTGTGCCCAAAAGGGCCTCCATGGAAGGGCCCTGTTCCTCCCGTGGGTTTCCTTGAGGTAATCAGAAACCACTGAGGATAACTACGTGAGCTCCGCTTTGAAACTGGGCGACCCTGGGCAAACCTTATTCCCCTCCGTGGTAGACGAGACAGTGGCGGGTCCTAAGCTGCCTGAAGCACACTCCTCGCGCCCACCTTCTCTTTGCTGCCGGAAAGGCCTCACATAAGAGGCCTGAGTTTACTCGTGACGGAAGCCGTCTGAGTGTACTCGTGTGAGGCCTGCCGCTCTCAGTTCCTTGCTGGGAGCTTCAGCAAGAGCACTCCGGAGCTCGCCGACCAAAGAATTGTGAGCCCCCCCCCCCACCCACCCCCCCACCCCCCCGCCCCCAGGCCTCAAGTAAAAGTCCAGATGTCCCCCGTCAGTAACACCTCGGAGTGCCATAGGAGCGAAGAAGCATGCGTTAACGGAATGCTTCAACAGTGCTAGGGATTTAGTTCACGAGACACTGTGCACTCACGCTCGTTGTAACAACTGTCAGAGGGCACTGTATGCCTTCCGACTCCTCTGTTGCGTTTGAGCCACAGGAAGTAAATGCATTCGTTTGATTAAGCTCCGTGAACGTGCAACGACGATGGCGAAGCGCTGCCCTGTTCGCTCGAAAGCTCTCGACTGTACGGCCTTCCAACGGCCTCAGGCTACGCAGTTGCAAACAGCCTTACATTCCATGCTGGTGTGCCCCCAGGTAGGAATTTGGGCTCTTCTGTGAGACACCAGTGTGCGTCCCAAATGAAACCGGCGGGCTCCCCCAGGACGTCTGCGTACGGCAGTCGGTTGCCAGCTGTTTACTTCCAGCCGGAGAAGGAAAAAGAGGACGGCTTTCCCAGGGACAATTCTGGGCCCTTGGGACCATCCAGAACCACCAAAGCCTCAACTTTGCACGGCCTGGGGAACGCTCTTCCTCACGTCCAGCAATCCCCACGTCGAAACCTTTCTCAGCGGAGGCAGGCACTCTCTCCCTTGTACTAGATAGCTCGGCAGAGCCTTCCGAGAAACATGCTGCGTCATTCAGCTTGAACGTGGGACGCCGAGGGGAGAGTACGCTTTCTCCCCGTTTGGAGGCGCCTTGCGCTTGGCTTCAAAGCTGCCTGAACAGCACTAGCGGCCCGGCGTCTCTGCACGGCAGGATTGTCGTCGTGGGCCGAGGCTGCGTGTTCTCGCAAAGCGAAAACCGTGCGGGCAATCCCTTTCTAGGAACTCCTCCCACGGCACCCCAGGTTCAGCTCCGGCCGAACGAAAGGTGACCTCAGGCCTCAAGGTAAGTTCCAGTGTTTCACGCCGGGGGAGTTGGGTGTGCGGTGGTTTCCATGAGGCCATACTCCACCACGGAGTGCCTCAACCCCGCGACGCTCCCGGGGGCACACAGGATAGGAGCTCGTTCGCCAATTTCGCAGGATGACTTCTCTCCGTGCCGGAACGGCGGCTCCTGGCTTCTGAGGGACCTTAGCCTAAACAGGGCCCTGGAGAAAGCGCTTCACATTCATAGCAAGGGCAACGTACCGCTCTCCGGCTTGCCCGGGTTGAGCGCCCCAGTCGTCAAAGAGCCTCGCGAAGGCAGTGCTGCGCAGGCTCCCTCTGCCAGTCGCACGGCCTCCTTGACTGAAAGACAACTGCAGTGCCAAAAGGCACCGTGCTGACGACTGGCTCCAGGAGGGGACTCGGGACAGCACTCTCACAGAAGCGAAAGCTAGGCTGTGGGCCCAGCCTGAGGACCAGCACGTTGTCCACACTTAACACAGCTAAGGCATGAGCCAGACGACAGCCTTGGTCACTGAGGCCTACCTAAGGTACTGCCATACTTACCCACTAGATCCCACGCAGAGGTCCCTGTGCCCAAAAGGGCCTCCATGGAAGGGCCCTGTTCCTCCCGTGGGTTTCCTTGAGGTAATCAGAAACCACTGAGGATAACTACGTGAGCTCCGCTTTGAAACTGGGCGACCCTGGGCAAACCTTATTCCCCTCCGTGGTAGACGAGACAGTGGCGGGTCCTAAGCTGCCTGAAGCACACTCCTCGCGCCCACCTTCTCTTTGCTGCCGGAAAGGCCTCACATAAGAGGCCTGAGTTTACTCGTGACGGAAGCCGTCTGAGTGTACTCGTGTGAGGCCTGCCGCTCTCAGTTCCTTGCTGGGAGCTTCAGCAAGAGCACTCCGGAGCTCGCCGACCAAAGAATTGTGAGCCCCCCCCCCCACCCACCCCCCCACCCCCCCGCCCCCAGGCCTCAAGTAAAAGTCCAGATGTCCCCCGTCAGTAACACCTCGGAGTGCCATAGGAGCGAAGAAGCATGCGTTAACGGAATGCTTCAACAGTGCTAGGGATTTAGTTCACGAGACACTGTGCACTCACGCTCGTTGTAACAACTGTCAGAGGGCACTGTATGCCTTCCGACTCCTCTGTTGCGTTTGAGCCACAGGAAGTAAATGCATTCGTTTGATTAAGCTCCGTGAACGTGCAACGACGATGGCGAAGCGCTGCCCTGTTCGCTCGAAAGCTCTCGACTGTACGGCCTTCCAACGGCCTCAGGCTACGCAGTTGCAAACAGCCTTACATTCCATGCTGGTGTGCCCCCAGGTAGGAATTTGGGCTCTTCTGTGAGACACCAGTGTGCGTCCCAAATGAAACCGGCGGGCTCCCCCAGGACGTCTGCGTACGGCAGTCGGTTGCCAGCTGTTTACTTCCAGCCGGAGAAGGAAAAAGAGGACGGCTTTCCCAGGGACAATTCTGGGCCCTTGGGACCATCCAGAACCACCAAAGCCTCAACTTTGCACGGCCTGGGGAACGCTCTTCCTCACGTCCAGCAATCCCCACGTCGAAACCTTTCTCAGCGGAGGCAGGCACTCTCTCCCTTGTACTAGATAGCTCGGCAGAGCCTTCCGAGAAACATGCTGCGTCATTCAGCTTGAACGTGGGACGCCGAGGGGAGAGTACGCTTTCTCCCCGTTTGGAGGCGCCTTGCGCTTGGCTTCAAAGCTGCCTGAACAGCACTAGCGGCCCGGCGTCTCTGCACGGCAGGATTGTCGTCGTGGGCCGAGGCTGCGTGTTCTCGCAAAGCGAAAACCGTGCGGGCAATCCCTTTCTAGGAACTCCTCCCACGGCACCCCAGGTTCAGCTCCGGCCGAACGAAAGGTGACCTCAGGCCTCAAGGTAAGTTCCAGTGTTTCACGCCGGGGGAGTTGGGTGTGCGGTGGTTTCCATGAGGCCATACTCCACCACGGAGTGCCTCAACCCCGCGACGCTCCCGGGGGCACACAGGATAGGAGCTCGTTCGCCAATTTCGCAGGATGACTTCTCTCCGTGCCGGAACGGCGGCTCCTGGCTTCTGAGGGACCTTAGCCTAAACAGGGCCCTGGAGAAAGCGCTTCACATTCATAGCAAGGGCAACGTACCGCTCTCCGGCTTGCCCGGGTTGAGCGCCCCAGTCGTCAAAGAGCCTCGCGAAGGCAGTGCTGCGCAGGCTCCCTCTGCCAGTCGCACGGCCTCCTTGACTGAAAGACAACTGCAGTGCCAAAAGGCACCGTGCTGACGACTGGCTCCAGGAGGGGACTCGGGACAGCACTCTCACAGAAGCGAAAGCTAGGCTGTGGGCCCAGCCTGAGGACCAGCACGTTGTCCACACTTAACACAGCTAAGGCATGAGCCAGACGACAGCCTTGGTCACTGAGGCCTACCTAAGGTACTGCCATACTTACCCACTAGATCCCACGCAGAGGTCCCTGTGCCCAAAAGGGCCTCCATGGAAGGGCCCTGTTCCTCCCGTGGGTTTCCTTGAGGTAATCAGAAACCACTGAGGATAACTACGTGAGCTCCGCTTTGAAACTGGGCGACCCTGGGCAAACCTTATTCCCCTCCGTGGTAGACGAGACAGTGGCGGGTCCTAAGCTGCCTGAAGCACACTCCTCGCGCCCACCTTCTCTTTGCTGCCGGAAAGGCCTCACATAAGAGGCCTGAGTTTACTCGTGACGGAAGCCGTCTGAGTGTACTCGTGTGAGGCCTGCCGCTCTCAGTTCCTTGCTGGGAGCTTCAGCAAGAGCACTCCGGAGCTCGCCGACCAAAGAATTGTGAGCCCCCCCCCACCCACCCCCCACCCCCCCGCCCCCAGGCCTCAAGTAAAAGTCCAGATGTCCCCCGTCAGTAACACCTCGGAGTGCCATAGGAGCGAAGAAGCATGCGTTAACGGAATGCTTCAACAGTGCTAGGGATTTAGTTCACGAGACACTGTGCACTCACGCTCGTTGTAACAACTGTCAGAGGGCACTGTATGCCTTCCGACTCCTCTGTTGCGTTTGAGCCACAGGAAGTAAATGCATTCGTTTGATTAAGCTCCGTGAACGTGCAACGACGATGGCGAAGCGCTGCCCTGTTCGCTCGAAAGCTCTCGACTGTACGGCCTTCCAACGGCCTCAGGCTACGCAGTTGCAAACAGCCTTACATTCCATGCTGGTGTGCCCCCAGGTAGGAATTTGGGCTCTTCTGTGAGACACCAGTGTGCGTCCCAAATGAAACCGGCGGGCTCCCCCAGGACGTCTGCGTACGGCAGTCGGTTGCCAGCTGTTTACTTCCAGCCGGAGAAGGAAAAAGAGGACGGCTTTCCCAGGGACAATTCTGGGCCCTTGGGACCATCCAGAACCACCAAAGCCTCAACTTTGCACGGCCTGGGGAACGCTCTTCCTCACGTCCAGCAATCCCCACGTCGAAACCTTTCTCAGCGGAGGCAGGCACTCTCTCCCTTGTACTAGATAGCTCGGCAGAGCCTTCCGAGAAACATGCTGCGTCATTCAGCTTGAACGTGGGACGCCGAGGGGAGAGTACGCTTTCTCCCCGTTTGGAGGCGCCTTGCGCTTGGCTTCAAAGCTGCCTGAACAGCACTAGCGGCCCGACGTCTCTGCACGGCAGGATTGTCGTCGTGGGCCGAGGCTGCGTGTTCTCGCAAAGCGAAAACCGTGCGGGCAATCCCTTTCTAGGAACTCCTCCCACGGCACCCCAGGTTCAGCTCCGGCCGAACGAAAGGTGACCTCAGGCCTCAAGGTAAGTTCCAGTGTTTCACGCCGGGGGAGTTGGGTGTGCGGTGGTTTCCATGAGGCCATACTCCACCACGGAGTGCCTCAACCCCGCGACGCTCCCGGGGGCACACAGGATAGGAGCTCGTTCGCCAATTTCGCAGGATGACTTCTCTCCGTGCCGGAACGGCGGCTCCTGGCTTCTGAGGGACCTTAGCCTACACAGGGCCCTGGAGAAAGCGCTTCACATTCATAGCAAGGGCAACGTACCGCTCTCCGGCTTGCCCGGGTTGAGCGCCCCAGTCGTCAAAGAGCCTCGCGAAGGCAGTGCTGCGCAGGCTCCCTCTGCCAGTCGCACGGCCTCCTTGACTGAAAGACAACTGCAGTGCCAAAAGGCACCGTGCTGACGACTGGCTCCAGGAGGGGACTCGGGACAGCACTCTCACAGAAGCGAAAGCTAGGCTGTGGGCCCAGCCTGAGGACCAGCACGTTGTCCACACTTAACACAGCTAAGGCATGAGCCAGACGACAGCCTTGGTCACTGAGGCCTACCTAAGGTACTGCCATACTTACCCACTAGATCCCACGCAGAGGTCCCTGTGCCCAAAAGGGCCTCCATGGAAGGGCCCTGTTCCTCCCGTGGGTTTCCTTGAGGTAATCAGAAACCACTGAGGATAACTACGTGAGCTCCGCTTTGAAACTGGGCGACCCTGGGCAAACCTTATTCCCCTCCGTGGTAGACGAGACAGTGGCGGGTCCTAAGCTGCCTGAAGCACACTCCTCGCGCCCACCTTCTCTTTGCTGCCGGAAAGGCCTCACATAAGAGGCCTGAGTTTACTCGTGACGGAAGCCGTCTGAGTGTACTCGTGTGAGGCCTGCCGCTCTCAGTTCCTTGCTGGGAGCTTCAGCAAGAGCACTCCGGAGCTCGCCGACCAAAGAATTGTGAGCCACCCCCCCACCCCCCCGCCCCCAGGCCTCAAGTAAAAGTCCAGATGTCCCCCGTCAGTAACACCTCGGAGTGCCATAGGAGCGAAGAAGCATGCGTTAACGGAATGCTTCAACAGTGCTAGGGATTTAGTTCACGAGACACTGTGCACTCACGCTCGTTGTAACAACTGTCAGAGGGCACTGTATGCCTTCCGACTCCTCTGTTGCGTTTGAGCCACAGGAAGTAAATGCATTCGTTTGATTAAGCTCCGTGAACGTGCAACGACGATGGCGAAGCGCTGCCCTGTTCGCTCGAAAGCTCTCGACTGTACGGCCTTCCAACGGCCTCAGGCTACGCAGTTGCAAACAGCCTTACATTCCATGCTGGTGTGCCCCCAGGTAGGAATTTGGGCTCTTCTGTGAGACACCAGTGTGCGTCCCAAATGAAACCGGCGGGCTCCCCCAGGACGTCTGCGTACGGCAGTCGGTTGCCAGCTGTTTACTTCCAGCCGGAGAAGGAAAAAGAGGACGGCTTTCCCAGGGACAATTCTGGGCCCTTGGGACCATCCAGAACCACCAAAGCCTCAACTTTGCACGGCCTGGGGAACGCTCTTCCTCACGTCCAGCAATCCCCACGTCGAAACCTTTCTCAGCGGAGGCAGGCACTCTCTCCCTTGTACTAGATAGCTCGGCAGAGCCTTCCGAGAAACATGCTGCGTCATTCAGCTTGAACGTGGGACGCCGAGGGGAGAGTACGCTTTCTCCCCGTTTGGAGGCGCCTTGCGCTTGGCTTCAAAGCTGCCTGAACAGCACTAGCGGCCCGACGTCTCTGCACGGCAGGATTGTCGTCGTGGGCCGAGGCTGCGTGTTCTCGCAAAGCGAAAACCGTGCGGGCAATCCCTTTCTAGGAACTCCTCCCACGGCACCCCAGGTTCAGCTCCGTCCGAACGAAAGGTGACCTCAGGCCTCAAGGTAAGTTCCAGTGTTTCACGCCGGGGGAGTTGGGTGTGCGGTGGTTTCCATGAGGCCATACTCCACCACGGAGTGCCTCAACCCCGCGACGCTCCCGGGGGCACACAGGATAGGAGCTCGTTCGCCAATTTCGCAGGATGACTTCTCTCCGTGCCGGAACGGCGGCTCCTGGCTTCTGAGGGACCTTAGCCTAAACAGGGCCCTGGAGAAAGCGCTTCACATTCATAGCAAGGGCAACGTACCGCTCTCCGGCTTGCCCGGGTTGAGCGCCCCAGTCGTCAAAGAGCCTCGCGAAGGCAGTGCTGCGCAGGCTCCCTCTGCCAGTCGCACGGCCTCCTTGACTGAAAGACAACTGCAGTGCCAAAAGGCACCGTGCTGACGACTGGCTCCAGGAGGGGACTCGGGACAGCACTCTCACAGAAGCGAAAGCTAGGCTGTGGGCCCAGCCTGAGGACCAGCACGTTGTCCACACTTAACACAGCTAAGGCATGAGCCAGACGACAGCCTTGGTCACTGAGGCCTACCTAAGGTACTGCCATACTTACCCACTAGATCCCACGCAGAGGTCCCTGTGCCCAAAAGGGCCTCCATGGAAGGGCCCTGTTCCTCCCGTGGGTTTCCTTGAGGTAATCAGAAACCACTGAGGATAACTACGTGAGCTCCGCTTTGAAACTGGGCGACCCTGGGCAAACCTTATTCCCCTCCGTGGTAGACGAGACAGTGGCGGGTCCTAAGCTGCCTGAAGCACACTCCTCGCGCCCACCTTCTCTTTGCTGCCGGAAAGGCCTCACATAAGAGGCCTGAGTTTACTCGTGACGGAAGCCGTCTGAGTGTACTCGTGTGAGGCCTGCCGCTCTCAGTTCCTTGCTGGGAGCTTCAGCAAGAGCACTCCGGAGCTCGCCGACCAAAGAATTGTGAGCCCCCCCCCCCACCCACCCCCCCACCCCCCCGCCCCCAGGCCTCAAGTAAAAGTCCAGATGTCCCCCGTCAGTAACACCTCGGAGTGCCATAGGAGCGAAGAAGCATGCGTTAACGGAATGCTTCAACAGTGCTAGGGATTTAGTTCACGAGACACTGTGCACTCACGCTCGTTGTAACAACTGTCAGAGGGCACTGTATGCCTTCCGACTCCTCTGTTGCGTTTGAGCCACAGGAAGTAAATGCATTCGTTTGATTAAGCTCCGTGAACGTGCAACGACGATGGCGAAGCGCTGCCCTGTTCGCTCGAAAGCTCTCGACTGTACGGCCTTCCAACGGCCTCAGGCTACGCAGTTGCAAACAGCCTTACATTCCATGCTGGTGTGCCCCCAGGTAGGAATTTGGGCTCTTCTGTGAGACACCAGTGTGCGTCCCAAATGAAACCGGCGGGCTCCCCCAGGACGTCTGCGTACGGCAGTCGGTTGCCAGCTGTTTACTTCCAGCCGGAGAAGGAAAAAGAGGACGGCTTTCCCAGGGACAATTCTGGGCCCTTGGGACCATCCAGAACCACCAAAGCCTCAACTTTGCACGGCCTGGGGAACGCTCTTCCTCACGTCCAGCAATCCCCACGTCGAAACCTTTCTCAGCGGAGGCAGGCACTCTCTCCCTTGTACTAGATAGCTCGGCAGAGCCTTCCGAGAAACATGCTGCGTCATTCAGCTTGAACGTGGGACGCCGAGGGGAGAGTACGCTTTCTCCCCGTTTGGAGGCGCCTTGCGCTTGGCTTCAAAGCTGCCTGAACAGCACTAGCGGCCCGGCGTCTCTGCACGGCAGGATTGTCGTCGTGGGCCGAGGCTGCGTGTTCTCGCAAAGCGAAAACCGTGCGGGCAATCCCTTTCTAGGAACTCCTCCCACGGCACCCCAGGTTCAGCTCCGGCCGAACGAAAGGTGACCTCAGGCCTCAAGGTAAGTTCCAGTGTTTCACGCCGGGGGAGTTGGGTGTGCGGTGGTTTCCATGAGGCCATACTCCACCACGGAGTGCCTCAACCCCGCGACGCTCCCGGGGGCACACAGGATAGGAGCTCGTTCGCCAATTTCGCAGGATGACTTCTCTCCGTGCCGGAACGGCGGCTCCTGGCTTCTGAGGGACCTTAGCCTAAACAGGGCCCTGGAGAAAGCGCTTCACATTCATAGCAAGGGCAACGTACCGCTCTCCGGCTTGCCCGGGTTGAGCGCCCCAGTCGTCAAAGAGCCTCGCGAAGGCAGTGCTGCGCAGGCTCCCTCTGCCAGTCGCACGGCCTCCTTGACTGAAAGACAACTGCAGTGCCAAAAGGCACCGTGCTGACGACTGGCTCCAGGAGGGGACTCGGGACAGCACTCTCACAGAAGCGAAAGCTAGGCTGTGGGCCCAGCCTGAGGACCAGCACGTTGTCCACACTTAACACAGCTAAGGCATGAGCCAGACGACAGCCTTGGTCACTGAGGCCTACCTAAGGTACTGCCATACTTACCCACTAGATCCCACGCAGAGGTCCCTGTGCCCAAAAGGGCCTCCATGGAAGGGCCCTGTTCCTCCCGTGGGTTTCCTTGAGGTAATCAGAAACCACTGAGGATAACTACGTGAGCTCCGCTTTGAAACTGGGCGACCCTGGGCAAACCTTATTCCCCTCCGTGGTAGACGAGACAGTGGCGGGTCCTAAGCTGCCTGAAGCACACTCCTCGCGCCCACCTTCTCTTTGCTGCCGGAAAGGCCTCACATAAGAGGCCTGAGTTTACTCGTGACGGAAGCCGTCTGAGTGTACTCGTGTGAGGCCTGCCGCTCTCAGTTCCTTGCTGGGAGCTTCAGCAAGAGCACTCCGGAGCTCGCCGACCAAAGAATTGTGAGCCCCCCCCCCACCCACCCCCCCACCCCCCCGCCCCCAGGCCTCAAGTAAAAGTCCAGATGTCCCCCGTCAGTAACACCTCGGAGTGCCATAGGAGCGAAGAAGCATGCGTTAACGGAATGCTTCAACAGTGCTAGGGATTTAGTTCACGAGACACTGTGCACTCACGCTCGTTGTAACAACTGTCAGAGGGCACTGTATGCCTTCCGACTCCTCTGTTGCGTTTGAGCCACAGGAAGTAAATGCATTCGTTTGATTAAGCTCCGTGAACGTGCAACGACGATGGCGAAGCGCTGCCCTGTTCGCTCGAAAGCTCTCGACTGTACGGCCTTCCAACGGCCTCAGGCTACGCAGTTGCAAACAGCCTTACATTCCATGCTGGTGTGCCCCCAGGTAGGAATTTGGGCTCTTCTGTGAGACACCAGTGTGCGTCCCAAATGAAACCGGCGGGCTCCCCCAGGACGTCTGCGTACGGCAGTCGGTTGCCAGCTGTTTACTTCCAGCCGGAGAAGGAAAAAGAGGACGGCTTTCCCAGGGACAATTCTGGGCCCTTGGGACCATCCAGAACCACCAAAGCCTCAACTTTGCACGGCCTGGGGAACGCTCTTCCTCACGTCCAGCAATCCCCACGTCGAAACCTTTCTCAGCGGAGGCAGGCACTCTCTCCCTTGTACTAGATAGCTCGGCAGAGCCTTCCGAGAAACATGCTGCGTCATTCAGCTTGAACGTGGGACGCCGAGGGGAGAGTACGCTTTCTCCCCGTTTGGAGGCGCCTTGCGCTTGGCTTCAAAGCTGCCTGAACAGCACTAGCGGCCCGGCGTCTCTGCACGGCAGGATTGTCGTCGTGGGCCGAGGCTGCGTGTTCTCGCAAAGCGAAAACCGTGCGGGCAATCCCTTTCTAGGAACTCCTCCCACGGCACCCCAGGTTCAGCTCCGGCCGAACGAAAGGTGACCTCAGGCCTCAAGGTAAGTTCCAGTGTTTCACGCCGGGGGAGTTGGGTGTGCGGTGGTTTCCATGAGGCCATACTCCACCACGGAGTGCCTCAACCCCGCGACGCTCCCGGGGGCACACAGGATAGGAGCTCGTTCGCCAATTTCGCAGGATGACTTCTCTCCGTGCCGGAACGGCGGCTCCTGGCTTCTGAGGGACCTTAGCCTAAACAGGGCCCTGGAGAAAGCGCTTCACATTCATAGCAAGGGCAACGTACCGCTCTCCGGCTTGCCCGGGTTGAGCGCCCCAGTCGTCAAAGAGCCTCGCGAAGGCAGTGCTGCGCAGGCTCCCTCTGCCAGTCGCACGGCCTCCTTGACTGAAAGACAACTGCAGTGCCAAAAGGCACCGTGCTGACGACT
The DNA here is from genome assembly GCF_949774975.1 of Lagenorhynchus albirostris. Lineage (NCBI taxonomy): Eukaryota > Metazoa > Chordata > Mammalia > Artiodactyla > Delphinidae > Lagenorhynchus > Lagenorhynchus albirostris. The sequence continues at coordinate 24,652 of NW_026783525.1, read as the reverse complement.
GGCTCCAGGAGGGGACTCGGGACAGCACTCTCACAGAAGCGAAAGCTAGGCTGTGGGCCCAGCCTGAGGACCAGCACGTTGTCCACACTTAACACAGCTAAGGCATGAGCCAGACGACAGCCTTGGTCACTGAGGCCTACCTAAGGTACTGCCATACTTACCCACTAGATCCCACGCAGAGGTCCCTGTGCCCAAAAGGGCCTCCATGGAAGGGCCCTGTTCCTCCCGTGGGTTTCCTTGAGGTAATCAGAAACCACTGAGGATAACTACGTGAGCTCCGCTTTGAAACTGGGCGACCCTGGGCAAACCTTATTCCCCTCCGTGGTAGACGAGACAGTGGCGGGTCCTAAGCTGCCTGAAGCACACTCCTCGCGCCCACCTTCTCTTTGCTGCCGGAAAGGCCTCACATAAGAGGCCTGAGTTTACTCGTGACGGAAGCCGTCTGAGTGTACTCGTGTGAGGCCTGCCGCTCTCAGTTCCTTGCTGGGAGCTTCAGCAAGAGCACTCCGGAGCTCGCCGACCAAAGAATTGTGAGCCCCCCCCCACCCACCCCCCCACCCCCCCGCCCCCAGGCCTCAAGTAAAAGTCCAGATGTCCCCCGTCAGTAACACCTCGGAGTGCCATAGGAGCGAAGAAGCATGCGTTAACGGAATGCTTCAACAGTGCTAGGGATTTAGTTCACGAGACACTGTGCACTCACGCTCGTTGTAACAACTGTCAGAGGGCACTGTATGCCTTCCGACTCCTCTGTTGCGTTTGAGCCACAGGAAGTAAATGCATTCGTTTGATTAAGCTCCGTGAACGTGCAACGACGATGGCGAAGCGCTGCCCTGTTCGCTCGAAAGCTCTCGACTGTACGGCCTTCCAACGGCCTCAGGCTACGCAGTTGCAAACAGCCTTACATTCCATGCTGGTGTGCCCCCAGGTAGGAATTTGGGCTCTTCTGTGAGACACCAGTGTGCGTCCCAAATGAAACCGGCGGGCTCCCCCAGGACGTCTGCGTACGGCAGTCGGTTGCCAGCTGTTTACTTCCAGCCGGAGAAGGAAAAAGAGGACGGCTTTCCCAGGGACAATTCTGGGCCCTTGGGACCATCCAGAACCACCAAAGCCTCAACTTTGCACGGCCTGGGGAACGCTCTTCCTCACGTCCAGCAATCCCCACGTCGAAACCTTTCTCAGCGGAGGCAGGCACTCTCTCCCTTGTACTAGATAGCTCGGCAGAGCCTTCCGAGAAACATGCTGCGTCATTCAGCTTGAACGTGGGACGCCGAGGGGAGAGTACGCTTTCTCCCCGTTTGGAGGCGCCTTGCGCTTGGCTTCAAAGCTGCCTGAACAGCACTAGCGGCCCGACGTCTCTGCACGGCAGGATTGTCGTCGTGGGCCGAGGCTGCGTGTTCTCGCAAAGCGAAAACCGTGCGGGCAATCCCTTTCTAGGAACTCCTCCCACGGCACCCCAGGTTCAGCTCCGGCCGAACGAAAGGTGACCTCAGGCCTCAAGGTAAGTTCCAGTGTTTCACGCCGGGGGAGTTGGGTGTGCGGTGGTTTCCATGAGGCCATACTCCACCACGGAGTGCCTCAACCCCGCGACGCTCCCGGGGGCACACAGGATAGGAGCTCGTTCGCCAATTTCGCAGGATGACTTCTCTCCGTGCCGGAACGGCGGCTCCTGGCTTCTGAGGGACCTTAGCCTAAACAGGGCCCTGGAGAAAGCGCTTCACATTCATAGCAAGGGCAACGTACCGCTCTCCGGCTTGCCCGGGTTGAGCGCCCCAGTCGTCAAAGAGCCTCGCGAAGGCAGTGCTGCGCAGGCTCCCTCTGCCAGTCGCACGGCCTCCTTGACTGAAAGACAACTGCAGTGCCAAAAGGCACCGTGCTGACGACTGGCTCCAGGAGGGGACTCGGGACAGCACTCTCACAGAAGCGAAAGCTAGGCTGTGGGCCCAGCCTGAGGACCAGCACGTTGTCCACACTTAACACAGCTAAGGCATGAGCCAGACGACAGCCTTGGTCACTGAGGCCTACCTAAGGTACTGCCATACTTACCCACTAGATCCCACGCAGAGGTCCCTGTGCCCAAAAGGGCCTCCATGGAAGGGCCCTGTTCCTCCCGTGGGTTTCCTTGAGGTAATCAGAAACCACTGAGGATAACTACGTGAGCTCCGCTTTGAAACTGGGCGACCCTGGGCAAACCTTATTCCCCTCCGTGGTAGACGAGACAGTGGCGGGTCCTAAGCTGCCTGAAGCACACTCCTCGCGCCCACCTTCTCTTTGCTGCCGGAAAGGCCTCACATAAGAGGCCTGAGTTTACTCGTGACGGAAGCCGTCTGAGTGTACTCGTGTGAGGCCTGCTGCTCTCAGTTCCTTGCTGGGAGCTTCAGCAAGAGCACTCCGGAGCTCGCCGACCAAAGAATTGTGAGCCCCCCCCCACCCACCCCCCCACCCCCCCGCCCCCAGGCCTCAAGTAAAAGTCCAGATGTCCCCCGTCAGTAACACCTCGGAGTGCCATAGGAGCGAAGAAGCATGCGTTAACGGAATGCTTCAACAGTGCTAGGGATTTAGTTCACGAGACACTGTGCACTCACGCTCGTTGTAACAACTGTCAGAGGGCACTGTATGCCTTCCGACTCCTCTGTTGCGTTTGAGCCACAGGAAGTAAATGCATTCGTTTGATTAAGCTCCGTGAACGTGCAACGACGATGGCGAAGCGCTGCCCTGTTCGCTCGAAAGCTCTCGACTGTACGGCCTTCCAACGGCCTCAGGCTACGCAGTTGCAAACAGCCTTACATTCCATGCTGGTGTGCCCCCAGGTAGGAATTTGGGCTCTTCTGTGAGACACCAGTGTGCGTCCCAAATGAAACCGGCGGGCTCCCCCAGGACGTCTGCGTACGGCAGTCGGTTGCCAGCTGTTTACTTCCAGCCGGAGAAGGAAAAAGAGGACGGCTTTCCCAGGGACAATTCTGGGCCCTTGGGACCATCCAGAACCACCAAAGCCTCAACTTTGCACGGCCTGGGGAACGCTCTTCCTCACGTCCAGCAATCCCCACGTCGAAACCTTTCTCAGCGGAGGCAGGCACTCTCTCCCTTGTACTAGATAGCTCGGCAGAGCCTTCCGAGAAACATGCTGCGTCATTCAGCTTGAACGTGGGACGCCGAGGGGAGAGTACGCTTTCTCCCCGTTTGGAGGCGCCTTGCGCTTGGCTTCAAAGCTGCCTGAACAGCACTAGCGGCCCGACGTCTCTGCACGGCAGGATTGTCGTCGTGGGCCGAGGCTGCGTGTTCTCGCAAAGCGAAAACCGTGCGGGCAATCCCTTTCTAGGAACTCCTCCCACGGCACCCCAGGTTCAGCTCCGGCCGAACGAAAGGTGACCTCAGGCCTCAAGGTAAGTTCCAGTGTTTCACGCCGGGGGAGTTGGGTGTGCGGTGGTTTCCATGAGGCCATACTCCACCGCGGAGTGCCTCAACCCCGCGACGCTCCTGGGGGCACACAGGATAGGAGCTCGTTCGCCAATTTCGCAGGATGACTTCTCTCCGTGCCGGAACGGCGGCTCCTGGCTTCTGAGGAACCTTAGCCTAAACAGGCCCCTGGAGAAAGCGCTTCACATTCATAGCAAGGGCAACGTACCGCTCTCCGGCTTGCCCGGGTTGAGCGCCCCAGTCGTCAAAGAGCCTCGCGAAGGCAGTGCTGCGCAGGCTCCCTCTGCCAGTCGCACGGCCTCCTTGACTGAAAGACAACTGCAGTGCCAAAAGGCACCGTGCTGACGACTGGCTCCAGGAGGGGACTCGGGACAGCACTCTCACAGAAGCGAAAGCTAGGCTGTGGGCCCAGCCTGAGGACCAGCACGTTGTCCACACTTAACACAGCTAAGGCATGAGCCAGACGACAGCCTTGGTCACTGAGGCCTACCTAAGGTACTGCCATACTTACCCACTAGATCCCACGCAGAGGTCCCTGTGCCCAAAAGGGCCTCCATGGAAGGGCCCTGTTCCTCCCGTGGGTTTCCTTGAGGTAATCAGAAACCACTGAGGATAACTACGTGAGCTCCGCTTTGAAACTGGGCGACCCTGGGCAAACCTTATTCCCCTCCGTGGTAGACGAGACAGTGGCGGGTCCTAAGCTGCCTGAAGCACACTCCTCGCGCCCACCTTCTCTTTGCTGCCGGAAAGGCCTCACATAAGAGGCCTGAGTTTACTCGTGACGGAAGCCGTCTGAGTGTACTCGTGTGAGGCCTGCTGCTCTCAGTTCCTTGCTGGGAGCTTCAGCAAGAGCACTCCGGAGCTCGCCGACCAAAGAATTGTGAGCCCCCCCCCACCCACCCCCCCACCCCCCCGCCCCCAGGCCTCAAGTAAAAGTCCAGATGTCCCCCGTCAGTAACACCTCGGAGTGCCATAGGAGCGAAGAAGCATGCGTTAACGGAATGCTTCAACAGTGCTAGGGATTTAGTTCACGAGACACTGTGCACTCACGCTCGTTGTAACAACTGTCAGAGGGCACTGTATGCCTTCCGACTCCTCTGTTGCGTTTGAGCCACAGGAAGTAAATGCATTCGTTTGATTAAGCTCCGTGAACGTGCAACGACGATGGCGAAGCGCTGCCCTGTTCGCTCGAAAGCTCTCGACTGTACGGCCTTCCAACGGCCTCAGGCTACGCAGTTGCAAACAGCCTTACATTCCATGCTGGTGTGCCCCCAGGTAGGAATTTGGGCTCTTCTGTGAGACACCAGTGTGCGTCCCAAATGAAACCGGCGGGCTCCCCCAGGACGTCTGCGTACGGCAGTCGGTTGCCAGCTGTTTACTTCCAGCCGGAGAAGGAAAAAGAGGACGGCTTTCCCAGGGACAATTCTGGGCCCTTGGGACCATCCAGAACCACCAAAGCCTCAACTTTGCACGGCCTGGGGAACGCTCTTCCTCACGTCCAGCAATCCCCACGTCGAAACCTTTCTCAGCGGAGGCAGGCACTCTCTCCCTTGTACTAGATAGCTCGGCAGAGCCTTCCGAGAAACATGCTGCGTCATTCAGCTTGAACGTGGGACGCCGAGGGGAGAGTACGCTTTCTCCCCGTTTGGAGGCGCCTTGCGCTTGGCTTCAAAGCTGCCTGAACAGCACTAGCGGCCCGACGTCTCTGCACGGCAGGATTGTCGTCGTGGGCCGAGGCTGCGTGTTCTCGCAAAGCGAAAACCGTGCGGGCAATCCCTTTCTAGGAACTCCTCCCACGGCACCCCAGGTTCAGCTCCGGCCGAACGAAAGGTGACCTCAGGCCTCAAGGTAAGTTCCAGTGTTTCACGCCGGGGGAGTTGGGTGTGCAGTGGTTTCCATGAGGCCATACTCCACCGCGGAGTGCCTCAACCCCGCGACGCTCCTGGGGGCACACAGGATAGGAGCTCGTTCGCCAATTTCGCAGGATGACTTCTCTCCGTGCCGGAACGGCGGCTCCTGGCTTCTGAGGAACCTTAGCCTAAACAGGCCCCTGGAGAAAGCGCTTCACATTCATAGCAAGGGCAACGTACCGCTCTCCGGCTTGCCCGGGTTGAGCGCCCCAGTCGTCAAAGAGCCTCGCGAAGGCAGTGCTGCGCAGGCTCCCTCTGCCAGTCGCACGGCCTCCTTGACTGAAAGACAACTGCAGTGCCAAAAGGCACCGTGCTGACGACTGGCTCCAGGAGGGGACTCGGGACAGCACTCTCACAGAAGCGAAAGCTAGGCTGTGGGCCCAGCCTGAGGACCAGCACGTTGTCCACACTTAACACAGCTAAGGCATGAGCCAGACGACAGCCTTGGTCACTGAGGCCTACCTAAGGTACTGCCATACTTACCCACTAGATCCCACGCAGAGGTCCCTGTGCCCAAAAGGGCCTCCATGGAAGGGCCCTGTTCCTCCCGTGGGTTTCCTTGAGGTAATCAGAAACCACTGAGGATAACTACGTGAGCTCCGCTTTGAAACTGGGCGACCCTGGGCAAACCTTATTCCCCTCCGTGGTAGACGAGACAGTGGCGGGTCCTAAGCTGCCTGAAGCACACTCCTCGCGCCCACCTTCTCTTTGCTGCCGGAAAGGCCTCACATAAGAGGCCTGAGTTTACTCGTGACGGAAGCCGTCTGAGTGTACTCGTGTGAGGCCTGCTGCTCTCAGTTCCTTGCTGGGAGCTTCAGCAAGAGCACTCCGGAGCTCGCCGACCAAAGAATTGTGAGCCCCCCCCCACCCACCCCCCCACCCCCCCGCCCCCAGGCCTCAAGTAAAAGTCCAGATGTCCCCCGTCAGTAACACCTCGGAGTGCCATAGGAGCGAAGAAGCATGCGTTAACGGAATGCTTCAACAGTGCTAGGGATTTAGTTCACGAGACACTGTGCACTCACGCTCGTTGTAACAACTGTCAGAGGGCACTGTATGCCTTCCGACTCCTCTGTTGCGTTTGAGCCACAGGAAGTAAATGCATTCGTTTGATTAAGCTCCGTGAACGTGCAACGACGATGGCGAAGCGCTGCCCTGTTCGCTCGAAAGCTCTCGACTGTACGGCCTTCCAACGGCCTCAGGCTACGCAGTTGCAAACAGCCTTACATTCCATGCTGGTGTGCCCCCAGGTAGGAATTTGGGCTCTTCTGTGAGACACCAGTGTGCGTCCCAAATGAAACCGGCGGGCTCCCCCAGGACGTCTGCGTACGGCAGTCGGTTGCCAGCTGTTTACTTCCAGCCGGAGAAGGAAAAAGAGGACGGCTTTCCCAGGGACAATTCTGGGCCCTTGGGACCATCCAGAACCACCAAAGCCTCAACTTTGCACGGCCTGGGGAACGCTCTTCCTCACGTCCAGCAATCCCCACGTCGAAACCTTTCTCAGCGGAGGCAGGCACTCTCTCCCTTGTACTAGATAGCTCGGCAGAGCCTTCCGAGAAACATGCTGCGTCATTCAGCTTGAACGTGGGACGCCGAGGGGAGAGTACGCTTTCTCCCCGTTTGGAGGCGCCTTGCGCTTGGCTTCAAAGCTGCCTGAACAGCACTAGCGGCCCGGCGTCTCTGCACGGCAGGATTGTCGTCGTGGGCCGAGGCTGCGTGTTCTCGCAAAGCGAAAACCGTGCGGGCAATCCCTTTCTAGGAACTCCTCCCACGGCACCCCAGGTTCGCTCCGGCCGAACGAAAGGTGACCTCAGGCCTCAAGGTAAGTTCCAGTGTTTCACGCCGGGGGAGTTGGGTGTGCAGTGGTTTCCATGAGGCCATACTCCACCGCGGAGTGCCTCAACCCCGCGACGCTCCTGGGGGCACACAGGATAGGAGCTCGTTCGCCAATTTCGCAGGATGACTTCTCTCCGTGCCGGAACGGCGGCTCCTGGCTTCTGAGGAACCTTAGCCTAAACAGGCCCCTGGAGAAAGCGCTTCACATTCATAGCAAGGGCAACGTACCGCTCTCCGGCTTGCCCGGGTTGAGCGCCCCAGTCGTCAAAGAGCCTCGCGAAGGCAGTGCTGCGCAGGCTCCCTCTGCCAGTCGCACGGCCTCCTTGACTGAAAGACAACTGCAGTGCCAAAAGGCACCGTGCTGACGACTGGCTCCAGGAGGGGACTCGGGACAGCACTCTCACAGAAGCGAAAGCTAGGCTGTGGGCCCAGCCTGAGGACCAGCACGTTGTCCACACTTAACACAGCTAAGGCATGAGCCAGACGACAGCCTTGGTCACTGAGGCCTACCTAAGGTACTGCCATACTTACCCACTAGATCCCACGCAGAGGTCCCTGTGCCCAAAAGGGCCTCCATGGAAGGGCCCTGTTCCTCCCGTGGGTTTCCTTGAGGTAATCAGAAACCACTGAGGATAACTACGTGAGCTCCGCTTTGAAACTGGGCGACCCTGGGCAAACCTTATTCCCCTCCGTGGTAGACGAGGCAGTGGCGGGTCCTAAGCTGCCTGAAGCACACTCCTCGCGCCCACCTTCTCTTTGCTGCCGGAAAGGCCTCACATAAGAGGCCTGAGTTTACTCGTGACGGAAGCCGTCTGAGTGTACTCGTGTGAGGCCTGCCGCTCTCAGTTCCTTGCTGGGAGCTTCAGCAAGAGCACTCCGGAGCTCGCCGACCAAAGAATTGTGAGCCCCCCCCCCACCCACCCCCCCCACCCCCCCGCCCCCAGGCCTCAAGTAAAAGTCCAGATGTCCCCCGTCAGTAACACCTCGGAGTGCCATAGGAGCGAAGAAGCATGCGTTAACGGAATGCTTCAACAGTGCTAGGGATTTAGTTCACGAGACACTGTGCACTCACGTTCGTTGTAACAACTGTCAGAGGGCACTGTATGCCTTCCGACTCCTCTGTTGCGTTTGAGCCACAGGAAGTAAATGCATTCGTTTGATTAAGCTCCGTGAACGTGCAACGACGATGGCGAAGCGCTGCCCTGTTCGCTCGAAAGCTCTCGACTGTACGGCCTTCCAACGGCCTCAGGCTACGCAGTTGCAAACAGCCTTACATTCCATGCTGGTGTGCCCCCAGGTAGGAATTTGGGCTCTTCTGTGAGACACCAGTGTGCGTCCCAAATGAAACCGGCGGGCTCCCCCAGGACGTCTGCGTACGGCGGTCGGTTGCCAGCTGTTTACTTCCAGCCGGAGAAGGAAAAAGAGGACGGCTTTCCCAGGGACAATTCTGGGCCCTTGGGACCATCCAGAACCACCAAAGCCTCAACTTTGCACGGCCTGGGGAACGCTCTTCCTCACGTCCAGCAATCCCCACGTCGAAACCTTTCTCAGCGGAGGCAGGCACTCTCTCCCTTGTACTAGATAGCTCGGCAGAGCCTTCCGAGAAACATGCTGCGTCATTCAGCGCTTGAACGTGGGACGCCGAGGGGAGAGTACGCTTTCTCCCCGTTTGGAGGCGCCTTGCGCTTGGCTTCAAAGCTGCCTGAACAGCACTAGCGGCCCGACGTCTCCGCACGGCAGGATTGTCGTCGTGGGCCGAGGCTGCGTGTTCTCGCAAAGCGAAAACCGTGCGGGCAATCCCTTTCTAGGAACTCCTCCCACGGCACCCCAGGTTCAGCTCCGGCCGAACGAAAGGTGACCTCAGGCCTCAAGGTAAGTTCCAGTGTTTCACGCCGGGGGAGTTGGGTGTGCAGTGGTTTCCATGAGGCCATACTCCACCGCGGAGTGCCTCAACCCCGCGACGCTCCTGGGGGCACACGGGATAGGAGCTCGTTCGCCAATTTCGCAGGATGACTTCTCTCCGTGCCGGAACGGCGGCTCCTGGCTTCTGAGGAACCTTAGCCTAAACAGGCCCCTGGAGAAAGCGCTTCACATTCATAGCAAGGGCAACGTACCGCTCTCCGGCTTGCCCGGGTTGAGCGCCCCAGTCGTCAAAGAGCCTCGCGAAGGCAGTGCTGCGCAGGCTCCCTCTGCCAGTCGCACGGCCTCCTTGACTGAAAGACAACTGCAGTGCCAAAAGGCACCGTGCTGACGACTGGCTCCAGGAGGGGACTCGGGACAGCACTCTCACAGAAGCGAAAGCTAGGCTGTGGGCCCAGCCTGAGGACCAGCACGTTGTCCACACTTAACACAGCTAAGGCATGAGCCAGACGACAGCCTTGGTCACTGAGGCCTACCTAAGGTACTGCCATACTTACCCACTAGATCCCACGCAGAGGTCCCTGTGCCCAAAAGGGCCTCCATGGAAGGGCCCTGTTCCTCCCGTGGGTTTCCTTGAGGTAATCAGAAACCACTGAGGATAACTACGTGAGCTCCGCTTTGAAACTGGGCGACCCTGGGCAAACCTTATTCCCCTCCGTGGTAGACGAGGCAGTGGCGGGTCCTAAGCTGCCTGAAGCACACTCCTCGCGCCCACCTTCTCTTTGCTGCCGGAAAGGCCTCACATAAGAGGCCTGAGTTTACTCGTGACGGAAGCCGTCTGAGTGTACTCGTGTGAGGCCTGCCGCTCTCAGTTCCTTGCTGGGAGCTTCAGCAAGAGCACTCCGGAGCTCGCCGACCAAAGAATTGTGAGCCCCCCCCCCACCCACCCCCCCACCCCCCCGCCCCCAGGCCTCAAGTAAAAGTCCAGATGTCCCCCGTCAGTAACACCTCGGAGTGCCATAGGAGCGAAGAAGCATGCGTTAACGGAATGCTTCAACAGTGCTAGGGATTTAGTTCACGAGACACTGTGCACTCACGTTCGTTGTAACAACTGTCAGAGGGCACCGTATGCCTTCCGACTCCTCTGTTGCGTTTGAGCCACAGGAAGTAAATGCATTCGTTTGATTAAGCTCCGTGAACGTGCAACGACGATGGCGAAGCGCTGCCCTGTTCGCTCGAAAGCTCTCGACTGTACGGCCTTCCAACGGCCTCAGGCTACGCAGTTGCAAACAGCCTTACATTCCATGCTGGTGTGCCCCCAGGTAGGAATTTGGGCTCTTCTGTGAGACACCAGTGTGCGTCCCAAATGAAACCGGCGGGCTCCCCCAGGACGTCTGCGTACGGCGGTCGGTTGCCAGCTGTTTACTTCCAGCCGGAGAAGGAAAAAGAGGACGGCTTTCCCAGGGACAATTCTGGGCCCTTGGGACCATCCAGAACCACCAAAGCCTCAACTTTGCACGGCCTGGGGAACGCTCTTCCTCACGTCCAGCAATCCCCACGTCGAAACCTTTCTCAGCGGAGGCAGGCACTCTCTCCCTTGTACTAGATAGCTCGGCAGAGCCTTCCGAGAAACATGCTGCGTCATTCAGCTTGAACGTGGGACGCCGAGGGGAGAGTACGCTTTCTCCCCGTTTGGAGGCGCCTTGCGCTTGGCTTCAAAGCTGCCTGAACAGCACTAGCGGCCCGACGTCTCCGCACGGCAGGATTGTCGTCGTGGGCCGAGGCTGCGTGTTCTCGCAAAGCGAAAACCGTGCGGGCAATCCCTTTCTAGGAACTCCTCCCACGGCACCCCAGGTTCAGCTCCGGCCGAACGAAAGGTGACCTCAGGCCTCAAGGTAAGTTCCAGTGTTTCACGCCGGGGGAGTTGGGTGTGCAGTGGTTTCCATGAGGCCATACTCCACCGCGGAGTGCCTCAACCCCGCGACGCTCCTGGGGGCACACGGGATAGGAGCTCGTTCGCCAATTTCGCAGGATGACTTCTCTCCGTGCCGGAACGGCGGCTCCTGGCTTCTGAGGAACCTTAGCCTAAACAGGCCCCTGGAGAAAGCGCTTCACATTCATAGCAAGGGCAACGTACCGCTCTCCGGCTTGCCCGGGTTGAGCGCCCCAGTCGTCAAAGAGCCTCGCGAAGGCAGTGCTGCACAGGCTCCCTCTGCCAGTCGCACGGCCTCCTTGACTGAAAGACAACTGCAGTGCCAAAAGGCACCGTGCTGACGACTGGCTCCAGGAGGGGACTCGGGACAGCACTCTCACAGAAGCGAAAGCTAGGCTGTGGGCCCAGCCTGAGGACCAGCACGTTGTCCACACTTAACACAGCTAAGGCATGAGCCAGACGACAGCCTTGGTCACTGAGGCCTACCTAAGGTACTGCCATACTTACCCACTAGATCCCACGCAGAGGTCCCTGTGCCCAAAAGGGCCTCCATGGAAGGGCCCTGTTCCTCCCGTGGGTTTCCTTGAGGTAATCAGAAACCACTGAGGATAACTACGTGAGCTCCGCTTTGAAACTGGGCGACCCTGGGCAAACCTTATTCCCCTCCGTGGTAGACGAGGCAGTGGCGGGTCCTAAGCTGCCTGAAGCACACTCCTCGCGCCCACCTTCTCTTTGCTGCCGGAAAGGCCTCACATAAGAGGCCTGAGTTTACTCGTGACGGAAGCCGTCTGAGTGTACTCGTGTGAGGCCTGCCGCTCTCAGTTCCTTGCTGGGAGCTTCAGCAAGAGCACTCCGGAGCTCGCCGACCAAAGAATTGTGAGCCCCCCCCCCACCCACCCCCCCACCCCCCCGCCCCCAGGCCTCAAGTAAAAGTCCAGATGTCCCCCGTCAGTAACACCTCGGAGTGCCATAGGAGCGAAGAAGCATGCGTTAACGGAATGCTTCAACAGTGCTAGGGATTTAGTTCACGAGACACTGTGCACTCACGTTCGTTGTAACAACTGTCAGAGGGCACCGTATGCCTTCCGACTCCTCTGTTGCGTTTGAGCCACAGGAAGTAAATGCATTCGTTTGATTAAGCTCCGTGAACGTGCAACGACGATGGCGAAGCGCTGCCCTGTTCGCTCGAAAGCTCTCGACTGTACGGCCTTCCAACGGCCTCAGGCTACGCAGTTGCAAACAGCCTTACATTCCATGCTGGTGTGCCCCCAGGTAGGAATTTGGGCTCTTCTGTGAGACACCAGTGTGCGTCCCAAATGAAACCGGCGGGCTCCCCCAGGACGTCTGCGTACGGCGGTCGGTTGCCAGCTGTTTACTTCCAGCCGGAGAAGGAAAAAGAGGACGGCTTTCCCAGGGACAATTCTGGGCCCTTGGGACCATCCAGAACCACCAAAGCCTCAACTTTGCACGGCCTGGGGAACGCTCTTCCTCACGTCCAGCAATCCCCACGTCGAAACCTTTCTCAGCGGAGGCAGGCACTCTCTCCCTTGTACTAGATAGCTCGGCAGAGCCTTCCGAGAAACATGCTGCGTCATTCAGCTTGAACGTGGGACGCCGAGGGGAGAGTACGCTTTCTCCCCGTTTGGAGGCGCCTTGCGCTTGGCTTCAAAGCTGCCTGAACAGCACTAGCGGCCCGACGTCTCTGCACGGCAGGATTGTCGTCGTGGGCCGAGGCTGCGTGTTCTCGCAAAGCGAAAACCGTGCGGGCAATCCCTTTCTAGGAACTCCTCCCACGGCACCCCAGGTTCAGCTCCGGCCGAACGAAAGGTGACCTCAGGCCTCAAGGTAAGTTCCAGTGTTTCACGCCGGGGGAGTTGGGTGTGCAGTGGTTTCCATGAGGCCATACTCCACCGCGGAGTGCCTCAACCCCGCGACGCTCCTGGGGGCACACAGGATAGGAGCTCGTTCGCCAATTTCGCAGGATGACTTCTCTCCGTGCCGGAACGGCGGCTCCTGGCTTCTGAGGAACCTTAGCCTAAACAGGCCCCTGGAGAAAGCGCTTCACATTCATAGCAAGGGCAACGTACCGCTCTCCGGCTTGCCCGGGTTGAGCGCCCCAGTCGTCAAAGAGCCTCGCGAAGGCAGTGCTGCGCAGGCTCCCTCTGCCAGTCGCACGGCCTCCTTGACTGAAAGACAACTGCAGTGCCAAAAGGCACCGTGCTGACGACTGGCTCCAGGAGGGGACTCGGGACAGCACTCTCACAGAAGCGAAAGCTAGGCTGTGGGCCCAGCCTGAGGACCAGCACGTTGTCCACACTTAACACAGCTAAGGCATGAGCCAGACGACAGCCTTGGTCACTGAGGCCTACCTAAGGTACTGCCATACTTACCCACTAGATCCCACGCAGAGGTCCCTGTGCCCAAAAGGGCCTCCATGGAAGGGCCCTGTTCCTCCCGTGGGTTTCCTTGAGGTAATCAGAAACCACTGAGGATAACTACGTGAGCTCCGCTTTGAAACTGGGCGACCCTGGGCAAACCTTATTCCCCTCCGTGGTAGACGAGGCAGTGGCGGGTCCTAAGCTGCCTGAAGCACACTCCTCGCGCCCACCTTCTCTTTGCTGCCGGAAAGGCCTCACATAAGAGGCCTGAGTTTACTCGTGACGGAAGCCGTCTGAGTGTACTCGTGTGAGGCCTGCCGCTCTCAGTTCCTTGCTGGGAGCTTCAGCAAGAGCACTCCGGAGCTCGCCGACCAAAGAATTGTGAGCCCCCCCCCCACCCACCCCCCCACCCCCCCGCCCCCAGGCCTCAAGTAAAAGTCCAGATGTCCCCCGTCAGTAACACCTCGGAGTGCCATAGGAGCGAAGAAGCATGCGTTAACGGAATGCTTCAACAGTGCTAGGGATTTAGTTCACGAGACACTGTGCACTCACGTTCGTTGTAACAACTGTCAGAGGGCACCGTATGCCTTCCGACTCCTCTGTTGCGTTTGAGCCACAGGAAGTAAATGCATTCGTTTGATTAAGCTCCGTGAACGTGCAACGACGATGGCGAAGCGCTGCCCTGTTCGCTCGAAAGCTCTCGACTGTACGGCCTTCCAACGGCCTCAGGCTACGCAGTTGCAAACAGCCTTACATTCCATGCTGGTGTGCCCCCAGGTAGGAATTTGGGCTCTTCTGTGAGACACCAGTGTGCGTCCCAAATGAAACCGGCGGGCTCCCCCAGGACGTCTGCGTACGGCGGTCGGTTGCCAGCTGTTTACTTCCAGCCGGAGAAGGAAAAAGAGGACGGCTTTCCCAGGGACAATTCTGGGCCCTTGGGACCATCCAGAACCACCAAAGCCTCAACTTTGCACGGCCTGGGGAACGCTCTTCCTCACGTCCAGCAATCCCCACGTCGAAACCTTTCTCAGCGGAGGCAGGCACTCTCTCCCTTGTACTAGATAGCTCGGCAGAGCCTTCCGAGAAACATGCTGCGTCATTCAGCTTGAACGTGGGACGCCGAGGGGAGAGTACGCTTTCTCCCCGTTTGGAGGCGCCTTGCGCTTGGCTTCAAAGCTGCCTGAACAGCACTAGCGGCCCGACGTCTCCGCACGGCAGGATTGTCGTCGTGGGCCGAGGCTGCGTGTTCTCGCAAAGCGAAAACCGTGCGGGCAATCCCTTTCTAGGAACTCCTCCCACGGCACCCCAGGTTCAGCTCCGGCCGAACGAAAGGTGACCTCAGGCCTCAAGGTAAGTTCCAGTGTTTCACGCCGGGGGAGTTGGGTGTGCAGTGGTTTCCATGAGGCCATACTCCACCGCGGAGTGCCTCAACCCCGCGACGCTCCTGGGGGCACACGGGATAGGAGCTCGTTCGCCAATTTCGCAGGATGACTTCTCTCCGTGCCGGAACGGCGGCTCCTGGCTTCTGAGGAACCTTAGCCTAAACAGGCCCCTGGAGAAAGCGCTTCACATTCATAGCAAGGGCAACGTACCGCTCTCCGGCTTGCCCGGGTTGAGCGCCCCAGTCGTCAAAGAGCCTCGCGAAGGCAGTGCTGCGCAGGCTCCCTCTGCCAGTCGCACGGCCTCCTTGACTGAAAGAGAACTGCAGTGCCAAAAGGCACCGTGCTGACGACTGGCTCCAGGAGGGGACTCGGGACAGCACTCTCACAGAAGCGAAAGCTAGGCTGTGGGCCCAGCCTGAGGACCAGCACGTTGTCCACACTTAACACAGCTAAGGCATGAGCCAGACGACAGCCTTGGTCACTGAGGCCTACCTAAGGTACTGCCATACTTACCCACTAGATCCCACGCAGAGGTCCCTGTGCCCAAAAGGGCCTCCATGGAAGGGCCCTGTTCCTCCCGTGGGTTTCCTTGAGGTAATCAGAAACCACTGAGGATAACTACGTGAGCTCCGCTTTGAAACTGGGCGACCCTGGGCAAACCTTATTCCCCTCCGTGGTAGACGAGGCAGTGGCGGGTCCTAAGCTGCCTGAAGCACACTCCTCGCGCCCACCTTCTCTTTGCTGCCGGAAAGGCCTCACATAAGAGGCCTGAGTTTACTCGTGACGGAAGCCGTCTGAGTGTACTCGTGTGAGGCCTGCCGCTCTCAGTTCCTTGCTGGGAGCTTCAGCAAGAGCACTCCGGAGCTCGCCGACCAAAGAATTGTGAGCCCCCCCCCCCACCCACCCCCCCACCCCCCCCGCCCCCAGGCCTCAAGTAAAAGTCCAGATGTCCCCCGTCAGTAACACCTCGGAGTGCCATAGGAGCGAAGAAGCATGCGTTAACGGAATGCTTCAACAGTGCTAGGGATTTAGTTCACGAGACACTGTGCACTCACGTTCGTTGTAACAACTGTCAGAGGGCACCGTATGCCTTCCGACTCCTCTGTTGCGTTTGAGCCACAGGAAGTAAATGCATTCGTTTGATTAAGCTCCGTGAACGTGCAACGACGATGGCGAAGCGCTGCCCTGTTCGCTCGAAAGCTCTCGACTGTACGGCCTTCCAACGGCCTCAGGCTACGCAGTTGCAAACAGCCTTACATTCCATGCTGGTGTGCCCCCAGGTAGGAATTTGGGCTCTTCTGTGAGACACCAGTGTGCGTCCCAAATGAAACCGGCGGGCTCCCCCAGGACGTCTGCGTACGGCGGTCGGTTGCCAGCTGTTTACTTCCAGCCGGAGAAGGAAAAAGAGGACGGCTTTCCCAGGGACAATTCTGGGCCCTTGGGACCATCCAGAACCACCAAAGCCTCAACTTTGCACGGCCTGGGGAACGCTCTTCCTCACGTCCAGCAATCCCCACGTCGAAACCTTTCTCAGCGGAGGCAGGCACTCTCTCCCTTGTACTAGATAGCTCGGCAGAGCCTTCCGAGAAACATGCTGCGTCATTCAGCTTGAACGTGGGACGCCGAGGGGAGAGTACGCTTTCTCCCCGTTTGGAGGCGCCTTGCGCTTGGCTTCAAAGCTGCCTGAACAGCACTAGCGGCCCGACGTCTCCGCACGGCAGGATTGTCGTCGTGGGCCGAGGCTGCGTGTTCTCGCAAAGCGAAAACCGTGCGGGCAATCCCTTTCTAGGAACTCCTCCCACGGCACCCCAGGTTCAGCTCCGGCCGAACGAAAGGTGACCTCAGGCCTCAAGGTAAGTTCCAGTGTTTCACGCCGGGGGAGTTGGGTGTGCAGTGGTTTCCATGAGGCCATACTCCACCGCGGAGTGCCTCAACCCCGCGACGCTCCTGGGGGCACACGGGATAGGAGCTCGTTCGCCAATTTCGCAGGATGACTTCTCTCCGTGCCGGAACGGCGGCTCCTGGCTTCTGAGGAACCTTAGCCTAAACAGGCCCCTGGAGAAAGCGCTTCACATTCATAGCAAGGGCAACGTACCGCTCTCCGGCTTGCCCGGGTTGAGCGCCCCAGTCGTCAAAGAGCCTCGCGAAGGCAGTGCTGCGCAGGCTCCCTCTGCCAGTCGCACGGCCTCCTTGACTGAAAGACAACTGCAGTGCCAAAAGGCACCGTGCTGACGACTGGCTCCAGGAGGGGACTCGGGACAGCACTCTCACAGAAGCGAAAGCTAGGCTGTGGGCCCAGCCTGAGGACCAGCACGTTGTCCACACTTAACACAGCTAAGGCATGAGCCAGACGACAGCCTTGGTCACTGAGGCCTACCTAAGGTACTGCCATACTTACCCACTAGATCCCACGCAGAGGTCCCTGTGCCCAAAAGGGCCTCCATGGAAGGGCCCTGTTCCTCCCGTGGGTTTCCTTGAGGTAATCAGAAACCACTGAGGATAACTACGTGAGCTCCGCTTTGAAACTGGGCGACCCTGGGCAAACCTTATTCCCCTCCGTGGTAGACGAGGCAGTGGCGGGTCCTAAGCTGCCTGAAGCACACTCCTCGCGCCCACCTTCTCTTTGCTGCCGGAAAGGCCTCACATAAGAGGCCTGAGTTTACTCGTGACGGAAGCCGTCTGAGTGTACTCGTGTGAGGCCTGCCGCTCTCAGTTCCTTGCTGGGAGCTTCAGCAAGAGCACTCCGGAGCTCGCCGACCAAAGAATTGTGAGCCCCCCCCCCACCCACCCCCCCACCCCCCCGCCCCCAGGCCTCAAGTAAAAGTCCAGATGTCCCCCGTCAGTAACACCTCGGAGTGCCATAGGAGCGAAGAAGCATGCGTTAACGGAATGCTTCAACAGTGCTAGGGATTTAGTTCACGAGACACTGTGCACTCACGTTCGTTGTAACAACTGTCAGAGGGCACCGTATGCCTTCCGACTCCTCTGTTGCGTTTGAGCCACAGGAAGTAAATGCATTCGTTTGATTAAGCTCCGTGAACGTGCAACGACGATGGCGAAGCGCTGCCCTGTTCGCTCGAAAGCTCTCGACTGTACGGCCTTCCAACGGCCTCAGGCTACGCAGTTGCAAACAGCCTTACATTCCATGCTGGTGTGCCCCCAGGTAGGAATTTGGGCTCTTCTGTGAGACACCAGTGTGCGTCCCAAATGAAACCGGCGGGCTCCCCCAGGACGTCTGCGTACGGCGGTCGGTTGCCAGCTGTTTACTTCCAGCCGGAGAAGGAAAAAGAGGACGGCTTTCCCAGGGACAATTCTGGGCCCTTGGGACCATCCAGAACCACCAAAGCCTCAACTTTGCACGGCCTGGGGAACGCTCTTCCTCACGTCCAGCAATCCCCACGTCGAAACCTTTCTCAGCGGAGGCAGGCACTCTCTCCCTTGTACTAGATAGCTCGGCAGAGCCTTCCGAGAAACATGCTGCGTCATTCAGCTTGAACGTGGGACGCCGAGGGGAGAGTACGCTTTCTCCCCGTTTGGAGGCGCCTTGCGCTTGGCTTCAAAGCTGCCTGAACAGCACTAGCGGCCCGACGTCTCCGCACGGCAGGATTGTCGTCGTGGGCCGAGGCTGCGTGTTCTCGCAAAGCGAAAACCGTGCGGGCAATCCCTTTCTAGGAACTCCTCCCACGGCACCCCAGGTTCAGCTCCGGCCGAACGAAAGGTGACCTCAGGCCTCAAGGTAAGTTCCAGTGTTTCACGCCGGGGGAGTTGGGTGTGCAGTGGTTTCCATGAGGCCATACTCCACCGCGGAGTGCCTCAACCCCGCGACGCTCCTGGGGGCACACGGGATAGGAGCTCGTTCGCCAATTTCGCAGGATGACTTCTCTCCGTGCCGGAACGGCGGCTCCTGGCTTCTGAGGAACCTTAGCCTAAACAGGCCCCTGGAGAAAGCGCTTCACATTCATAGCAAGGGCAACGTACCGCTCTCCGGCTTGCCCGGGTTGAGCGCCCCAGTCGTCAAAGAGCCTCGCGAAGGCAGTGCTGCGCAGGCTCCCTCTGCCAGTCGCACGGCCTCCTTGACTGAAAGACAACTGCAGTGCCAAAAGGCACCGTGCTGACGACTGGCTCCAGGAGGGGACTCGGGACAGCACTCTCACAGAAGCGAAAGCTAGGCTGTGGGCCCAGCCTGAGGACCAGCACGTTGTCCACACTTAACACAGCTAAGGCATGAGCCAGACGACAGCCTTGGTCACTGAGGCCTACCTAAGGTACTGCCATACTTACCCACTAGATCCCACGCAGAGGTCCCTGTGCCCAAAAGGGCCTCCATGGAAGGGCCCTGTTCCTCCCGTGGGTTTCCTTGAGGTAATCAGAAACCACTGAGGATAACTACGTGAGCTCCGCTTTGAAACTGGGCGACCCTGGGCAAACCTTATTCCCCTCCGTGGTAGACGAGGCAGTGGCGGGTCCTAAGCTGCCTGAAGCACACTCCTCGCGCCCACCTTCTCTTTGCTGCCGGAAAGGCCTCACATAAGAGGCCTGAGTTTACTCGTGACGGAAGCCGTCTGAGTGTACTCGTGTGAGGCCTGCCGCTCTCAGTTCCTTGCTGGGAGCTTCAGCAAGAGCACTCCGGAGCTCGCCGACCAAAGAATTGTGAGCCCCCCCCCCACCCACCCCCCCACCCCCCCGCCCCCAGGCCTCAAGTAAAAGTCCAGATGTCCCCCGTCAGTAACACCTCGGAGTGCCATAGGAGCGAAGAAGCATGCGTTAACGGAATGCTTCAACAGTGCTAGGGATTTAGTTCACGAGACACTGTGCACTCACGTTCGTTGTAACAACTGTCAGAGGGCACCGTATGCCTTCCGACTCCTCTGTTGCGTTTGAGCCACAGGAAGTAAATGCATTCGTTTGATTAAGCTCCGTGAACGTGCAACGACGATGGCGAAGCGCTGCCCTGTTCGCTCGAAAGCTCTCGACTGTACGGCCTTCCAACGGCCTCAGGCTACGCAGTTGCAAACAGCCTTACATTCCATGCTGGTGTGCCCCCAGGTAGGAATTTGGGCTCTTCTGTGAGACACCAGTGTGCGTCCCAAATGAAACCGGCGGGCTCCCCCAGGACGTCTGCGTACGGCAGTCGGTTGCCAGCTGTTTACTTCCAGCCGGAGAAGGAAAAAGAGGACGGCTTTCCCAGGGACAATTCTGGGCCCTTGGGACCATCCAGAACCACCAAAGCCTCAACTTTGCACGGCCTGGGGAACGCTCTTCCTCACGTCCAGCAATCCCCACGTCGAAACCTTTCTCAGCGGAGGCAGGCACTCTCTCCCTTGTACTAGATAGCTCGGCAGAGCCTTCCGAGAAACATGCTGCGTCATTCAGCTTGAACGTGGGACGCCGAGGGGAGAGTACGCTTTCTCCCCGTTTGGAGGCGCCTTGCGCTTGGCTTCAAAGCTGCCTGAACAGCACTAGCGGCCCGACGTCTCTGCACGGCAGGATTGTCGTCGTGGGCCGAGGCTGCGTGTTCTCGCAAAGCGAAAACCGTGCGGGCAATCCCTTTCTAGGAACTCCTCCCACGGCACCCCAGGTTCAGCTCCGGCCGAACGAAAGGTGACCTCAGGCCTCAAGGTAAGTTCCAGTGTTTCACGCCGGGGGAGTTGGGTGTGCAGTGGTTTCCATGAGGCCATACTCCACCGCGGAGTGCCTCAACCCCGCGACGCTCCTGGGGGCACACAGGATAGGAGCTCGTTCGCCAATTTCGCAGGATGACTTCTCTCCGTGCCGGAACGGCGGCTCCTGGCTTCTGAGGAACCTTAGCCTAAACAGGCCCCTGGAGAAAGCGCTTCACATTCATAGCAAGGGCAACGTACCGCTCTCCGGCTTGCCCGGGTTGAGCGCCCCAGTCGTCAAAGAGCCTCGCGAAGGCAGTGCTGCGCAGGCTCCCTCTGCCAGTCGCACGGCCTCCTTGACTGAAAGACAACTGCAGTGCCAAAAGGCACCGTGCTGACGACTGGCTCCAGGAGGGGACTCGGGACAGCACTCTCACAGAAGCGAAAGCTAGGCTGTGGGCCCAGCCTGAGGACCAGCACGTTGTCCACACTTAACACAGCTAAGGCATGAGCCAGACGACAGCCTTGGTCACTGAGGCCTACCTAAGGTACTGCCATACTTACCCACTAGATCCCACGCAGAGGTCCCTGTGCCCAAAAGGGCCTCCATGGAAGGGCCCTGTTCCTCCCGTGGGTTTCCTTGAGGTAATCAGAAACCACTGAGGATAACTACGTGAGCTCCGCTTTGAAACTGGGCGACCCTGGGCAAACCTTATTCCCCTCCGTGGTAGACGAGGCAGTGGCGGGTCCTAAGCTGCCTGAAGCACACTCCTCGTGCCCACCTTCTCTTTGCTGCCGGAAAGGCCTCACATAAGAGGCCTGAGTTTACTCGTGACGGAAGCCGTCTGAGTGTACTCGTGTGAGGCCTGCCGCTCTCAGTTCCTTGCTGGGAGCTTCAGCAAGAGCACTCCGGAGCTCGCCGACCAAAGAATTGTGAGCCCCCCCCCCACCCACCCCCCCACCCCCCCGCCCCCAGGCCTCAAGTAAAAGTCCAGATGTCCCCCGTCAGTAACACCTCGGAGTGCCATAGGAGCGAAGAAGCATGCGTTAACGGAATGCTTCAACAGTGCTAGGGATTTAGTTCACGAGACACTGTGCACTCACGTTCGTTGTAACAACTGTCAGAGGGCACCGTATGCCTTCCGACTCCTCTGTTGCGTTTGAGCCACAGGAAGTAAATGCATTCGTTTGATTAAGCTCCGTGAACGTGCAACGACGATGGCGAAGCGCTGCCCTGTTCGCTCGAAAGCTCTCGACTGTACGGCCTTCCAACGGCCTCAGGCTACGCAGTTGCAAACAGCCTTACATTCCATGCTGGTGTGCCCCCAGGTAGGAATTTGGGCTCTTCTGTGAGACACCAGTGTGCGTCCCAAATGAAACCGGCGGGCTCCCCCAGGACGTCTGCGTACGGCGGTCGGTTGCCAGCTGTTTACTTCCAGCCGGAGAAGGAAAAAGAGGACGGCTTTCCCAGGGACAATTCTGGGCCCTTGGGACCATCCAGAACCACCAAAGCCTCAACTTTGCACGGCCTGGGGAACGCTCTTCCTCACGTCCAGCAATCCCCACGTCGAAACCTTTCTCAGCGGAGGCAGGCACTCTCTCCCTTGTACTAGATAGCTCGGCAGAGCCTTCCGAGAAACATGCTGCGTCATTCAGCTTGAACGTGGGACGCCGAGGGGAGAGTACGCTTTCTCCCCGTTTGGAGGCGCCTTGCGCTTGGCTTCAAAGCTGCCTGAACAGCACTAGCGGCCCGACGTCTCTGCACGGCAGGATTGTCGTCGTGGGCCGAGGCTGCGTGTTCTCGCAAAGCGAAAACCGTGCGGGCAATCCCTTTCTAGGAACTCCTCCCACGGCACCCCAGGTTCAGCTCCGGCCGAACGAAAGGTGACCTCAGGCCTCAAGGTAAGTTCCAGTGTTTCACGCCGGGGGAGTTGGGTGTGCAGTGGTTTCCATGAGGCCATACTCCACCGCGGAGTGCCTCAACCCCGCGACGCTCCTGGGGGCACACGGGATAGGAGCTCGTTCGCCAATTTCGCAGGATGACTTCTCTCCGTGCCGGAACGGCGGCTCCTGGCTTCTGAGGAACCTTAGCCTAAACAGGCCCCTGGAGAAAGCGCTTCACATTCATAGCAAGGGCAACGTACCGCTCTCCGGCTTGCCCGGGTTGAGCGCCCCAGTCGTCAAAGAGCCTCGCGAAGGCAGTGCTGCGCAGGCTCCCTCTGCCAGTCGCACGGCCTCCTTGACTGAAAGAGAACTGCAGTGCCAAAAGGCACCGTGCTGACGACTGGCTCCAGGAGGGGACTCGGGACAGCACTCTCACAGAAGCGAAAGCTAGGCTGTGGGCCCAGCCTGAGGACCAGCACGTTGTCCACACTTAACACAGCTAAGGCATGAGCCAGACGACAGCCTTGGTCACTGAGGCCTACCTAAGGTACTGCCATACTTACCCACTAGATCCCACGCAGAGGTCCCTGTGCCCAAAAGGGCCTCCATGGAAGGGCCCTGTTCCTCCCGTGGGTTTCCTTGAGGTAATCAGAAACCACTGAGGATAACTACGTGAGCTCCGCTTTGAAACTGGGCGACCCTGGGCAAACCTTATTCCCCTCCGTGGTAGACGAGGCAGTGGCGGGTCCTAAGCTGCCTGAAGCACACTCCTCGCGCCCACCTTCTCTTTGCTGCCGGAAAGGCCTCACATAAGAGGCCTGAGTTTACTCGTGACGGAAGCCGTCTGAGTGTACTCGTGTGAGGCCTGCCGCTCTCAGTTCCTTGCTGGGAGCTTCAGCAAGAGCACTCCGGAGCTCGCCGACCAAAGAATTGTGAGCCCCCCCCCACCCACCCCCCCACCCCCCCGCCCCCAGGCCTCAAGTAAAAGTCCAGATGTCCCCCGTCAGTAACACCTCGGAGTGCCATAGGAGCGAAGAAGCATGCGTTAACGGAATGCTTCAACAGTGCTAGGGATTTAGTTCACGAGACACTGTGCACTCACGTTCGTTGTAACAACTGTCAGAGGGCACCGTATGCCTTCCGACTCCTCTGTTGCGTTTGAGCCACAGGAAGTAAATGCATTCGTTTGATTAAGCTCCGTGAACGTGCAACGACGATGGCGAAGCGCTGCCCTGTTCGCTCGAAAGCTCTCGACTGTACGGCCTTCCAACGGCCTCAGGCTACGCAGTTGCAAACAGCCTTACATTCCATGCTGGTGTGCCCCCAGGTAGGAATTTGGGCTCTTCTGTGAGACACCAGTGTGCGTCCCAAATGAAACCGGCGGGCTCCCCCAGGACGTCTGCGTACGGCGGTCGGTTGCCAGCTGTTTACTTCCAGCCGGAGAAGGAAAAAGAGGACGGCTTTCCCAGGGACAATTCTGGGCCCTTGGGACCATCCAGAACCACCAAAGCCTCAACTTTGCACGGCCTGGGGAACGCTCTTCCTCACGTCCAGCAATCCCCACGTCGAAACCTTTCTCAGCGGAGGCAGGCACTCTCTCCCTTGTACTAGATAGCTCGGCAGAGCCTTCCGAGAAACATGCTGCGTCATTCAGCTTGAACGTGGGACGCCGAGGGGAGAGTACGCTTTCTCCCCGTTTGGAGGCGCCTTGCGCTTGGCTTCAAAGCTGCCTGAACAGCACTAGCGGCCCGACGTCTCCGCACGGCAGGATTGTCGTCGTGGGCCGAGGCTGCGTGTTCTCGCAAAGCGAAAACCGTGCGGGCAATCCCTTTCTAGGAACTCCTCCCACGGCACCCCAGGTTCAGCTCCGGCCGAACGAAAGGTGACCTCAGGCCTCAAGGTAAGTTCCAGTGTTTCACGCCGGGGGAGTTGGGTGTGCAGTGGTTTCCATGAGGCCATACTCCACCGCGGAGTGCCTCAACCCCGCGACGCTCCTGGGGGCACACGGGATAGGAGCTCGTTCGCCAATTTCGCAGGATGACTTCTCTCCGTGCCGGAACGGCGGCTCCTGGCTTCTGAGGAACCTTAGCCTAAACAGGCCCCTGGAGAAAGCGCTTCACATTCATAGCAAGGGCAACGTACCGCTCTCCGGCTTGCCCGGGTTGAGCGCCCCAGTCGTCAAAGAGCCTCGCGAAGGCAGTGCTGCGCAGGCTCCCTCTGCCAGTCGCACGGCCTCCTTGACTGAAAGACAACTGCAGTGCCAAAAGGCACCGTGCTGACGACTGGCTCCAGGAGGGGACTCGGGACAGCACTCTCACAGAAGCGAAAGCTAGGCTGTGGGCCCAGCCTGAGGACCAGCACGTTGTCCACACTTAACACAGCTAAGGCATGAGCCAGACGACAGCCTTGGTCACTGAGGCCTACCTAAGGTACTGCCATACTTACCCACTAGATCCCA